>NC_052307.1:5967732-5980232 GCF_016432855.1 Salvelinus namaycush
TACTCTATCGTATGTTTGTACTCATACGTATGTAATGTATGTACTCTATATACTCTATAATGTATGTACTGTATATACTGTATGTCCTCTATATACTGTATGTAATGTATGTACTCTATATACTGTATGTACTCTATATACTGTATGTAATGTATGTACTGTATGTCTGTATGTAATGTATGTACCCTATATACTGTATGTAATGTATGTACTCTATATACTGTATGTACTCAATATACTGTATGTCTGTATGTAATGTATGTACTCTATATACTGTATGTAATGTATGTACTCTATATACTGTATGTACTCTGTTTACTGTATGTACTCGATATACTGTGTCTGTATGTAATGCATGTACTCTATATACTGTATGTCTGTATGTAATGTATGTACTCTATATACTGTATGTCTGTATGTAATGTATGTACTCTATATACTGTATGTCTGTATGTAATGTATGTACTCTATTTACTGTATGTACTCGATATACTGTATGTCTGTATGTAATGTGTGTACTCTATATACTGTATGTCTGTATGTAACGTATGTACTCTATATACTGTATGTACTCTATATACTGTATGTAATGTATGTACTCTATATACTCTATTTACTGTATGTACTCTATATACTGTATGTAATGCATGTACTCTATATCTGTATGTAATGCATGTACTCTATATCTGTATTATACGCATGACTGTATGTAATGTATGTACTCTATATACTGAATGTAATTGTATGTACTCTATTTACTGTATGTACTCTATATACTGTATGTAATGTATGTACTCTATTTACTGTATGTACTCTATATACTGTATATACTGTATGCACTATATTTACTGTATGTCCTCTATATACTGTATGTAATGTATGTAATGTATGTACTCTATTTATTGTATGTACTCTATATACTGTATGTAATGTATGTACTATATATACTGTATGTCTGTATGTAATGTATTTACTCTATATACTGTATGTACTCTATATACTGTATGTAATGTATGTACTCTAAATACTCTATTTACTGTATGTACTCTATATACTGGATGTAATGTATGTAATGTATGTACTCTATATACTGTATATAATGTATGTACTCTACTGTATGTACTCTATATACTGTATGTAATGTATGTAATGTATGTACTCTATATACTGTATGTAATGTATGTAATGTATTTACTCTATATACTGTATGTAATGCATGTACTCTATATACTGTATGTACTGTATGTACTCTATGTACTGTATATGATGTATGTACTCTATTTATTGTATGTACTCTATATACTGTATGTAATGTATTTCATGTATGTACTCTATATACTGTATGTAATGTATGTAATATATGTACTCTATATACTGTATGTAATATATGTACTCTATATACTGTATGTAATGTATGTACTCTATTTACTGTATGTACTCTATATACTGTATGTAATGTATGCAATGTATGTACTCTTTATACTGTATATACTGCGTGTACTGTATGTCTGTATGTAATGTATGTACTCTATATACTGTATGTAATGTATGTACTCTATGTACTGTATGTACTCTATATACTGTATGTAATGTATGTACTCTATATACTGTACATACTGCATGTACTGTATGTCTGTATGTAATGTATGTACTCTATATACTGTATGTAATGCATATACTGTATATCTGTATGTAATGTATGTACTCTATATACTGTATGTAATGTATGTACTATATTTACTCTATATACTGCATGTACTGTATGTCTGTATGTAATGTATGTACTCTATATACTGTATGTAATGCATGTACTCTATATACTGTATGTACTCTATATACTGTATGTCTGTATGTAATGTATGTACTCTATATACTGTATGTAATGTATGTACTCTATATACTGTATGTACTCGATATACTGTATGTCTGTATGTAATGTATGTACTCTATATACTGTATGTAATGTATGTACTCTATATACTGTATGTACTGTATGTACTGTATGTACTCGATATACTGTGTCTGTATGTAATGCATGTACTCTATATACTGTATGTCTGTATGTAATGTATGTACTCTATATACTGTATGTCTGTATGTAATGTATGTACTCTATATACTGTATGTCTGTATGTAATGTATGTACTCTATTTACTGTATGTACTCTATATACTGTATGTAATGTATGTACTCTATATACTCTATTTACTGTATGTACACTATATACTGTATGTAATGCATGTACTCTATATACTGTATGTAATGTATGTACTCTATATACTGTATATACTGCATGTACTGTATGTAATGTATGTACTCTATATACTGAATGTAATGTATGTACTATATTTACTGTATGTACTCTATATACTGTGTGTAATGTATGTACTCTATATACTGTATGTCTGTATGTAATGTATGTACTCTATATACTGTATGTACTCTATATACTGTATGTAATGTATGTACTGTATATACTCTATTTACTGTATGTACTCTATATACTGTATGTAATGTATGTACTCTATTTACTGTATGTACTCTATATACTGTATGTAATGTATGTACTGTATATACTGTATGTACTGTATGTACTCTATATACTGAATGTAATGTATGTACTCTATTTACTGTATGTACTCTATATACTGTATGTAATGTATGTACTCTATTTACTGTATGTACTCTATATACTGTATATACTGTATGTACTATATTTACTGTATGTACTCTATATACTCTATTTACTGTATGTACTCTATATACTGTATGTAATGTATGTACTCTATATACTCTATTTACTGTATGTACTCTATATACTGTATTTAATGTATGTACTCTATATACTGTATGTAATGTATGTACTCTATATACTCTATTTACTGTATGTACTCTATATACTGTATGTACTGTATGTAATGTATGTACTCTATATACTGTATGTAATGTATGTACTCTATTTACTGTATGTACTCTATATACTGTATATACTGTATGTACTATATTTACTGTATGTACTCTATATACTGTATGTAATGTATGTAATGTATGTACTCTATTTACTGTATGTACTCTATATACTGTATGTAATGTATGTACTCTATATACTGTATGTCTGTATGTAATGTATGTACTCTATATACTGTATGTACTCTATATACTGGATGTAATGTATGTAATGTATGTACTCTATATACTGTATGTAATGTATGTACTCTATTTACTGTATGTACTTGATACACTCTATATACTGTATATTCTGTATTTCTCCTTTCCACTATTGTAATGTCTGTGTTATGGCGAGCTGTTGTATTGCAATATACACGATGTCTGGATGTCTTTAACAAGCAGAAGCAGTGCTACCATCTACACATGACTGATCGTCCTGCCTACCTGACACCGGCCCTGCTCGACCCGTCTGCTTTAAGTGAGAAACCTGAAGGTTTAATTGCAAAGGGCACATTGGGTATGAATCACCCAGGACAGGCAGATAGAGATGGAGGGAGGGAGGGAGGGAGGGAGGGAGGGAGGGAGGGAGGGAGGGAGGGAGGGAGGGAGGGAGAGCAAGAGAGAGAGAGAGAGAGAGAGAGAGAGAGAGAGAGAGAGAGAGAGAGAGAGAGAGAGAGAGAGAGAGAGAGAGAGAGAGAGAGAGAGAGTGAGAGAGAGAGATGGACACAAAACCCCGTAATATGTAAATGTATTTCTGATGATGTGATATTTTAACATACCTGTTTACAGGTTCCAGGTCTAGCCAGGAAAGCCTATTTATTCCAGGTTAACTATGTGACCCTCTCATCTCTCTCTGCCAGTTCAGAGGGACTGAATACATTAGTCCTAGTCTATTAGTGTTTTGTCAACAGCCCTTCTATACACTGTCAGTATTTCCTGTTCTCTGACTCGCTAATTGCTTTGCATAAAGGATCCAACACATCACAAGGGTTAATACATATACATAAATACATGTATATTTGACGCTGAAACAGGAAAGGGCCTTCCCCAAACTGTTGCCACAAAGTTGGAAGCACAGAATCGTCTGGAATATCATTGTATACCACATCCAGAGAGTCAACATTCTGGCGGGTGGTGTATACCACAGTCAGAGAGTCAACATTCTGACGGGTGGTGTATACCACATCCAGAGAGTCAACATTCTGACGGGTGGTGTATACCACATCCAGAGAGTCAACATTCTGACGGGTGGTGTATACCACATCCAGAGAGTCAACATTCTGACGGATGGTGTATACCACATCCAGAGAGTCAACATTCTGACGGGTGGTGTGTACCACATCCAGAGAGTCAACATTCTGACGGGTGGTGTATACCACATCCAGAGAGTCAACATTCTGACGGGTGGTGTATACCACATCCAGAGAGTCAACATTCTGACGGGTGGTGTATACCACATCCAGAGAGTCAACATTCTGACGGGTGGTGTATACCACATCCAGAGAGTCAACATTCTGACGGGTGGTGTATACCACATCCAGAGAGTCAACATTCTGACGGGTGGTGTATAACACATCCAGAGAGTCAACAGTCTGAGATCCTGTCATCACTTCTCTTCTTTTAATTAAACTTGCTAGTTTTTTATTTCAAAAAATGTATTTTCTATACTTTTATAATGATTCATGAATTCTATCATTTTTTTTCTCTCCAAAAAGCACATATGTGGTTCTCCATCTGTAGAAATGAACGTTTACCATTGTTAGCCTATCAGTGAAAGCATGTGATTTGATGTGATTTGATGCGTGTGTTTATGTGTGTATGTACTGGTCCTCATACTCTGTCACATGGCGGCTCCATGCATGCTAATAATCAGCTTTTGAATATGACATTATTACTCTCCGACATACACATATGCTTGGTTGTTGGTTCCGTTGAGCTGTTGTTTGTCTGTGTGCGAGACGATGCTTCTACCGTGAGATGGATAACCTCCTCACCTGTCTAACGGGTTGACGTACGACACGGGCCCGGCCATGCGAGTGTGACGCTCATCACACAAGCAACCAGGCATGAAATGAAATGCTACCCTCTCTCTTCCTCAGCCCTTCATAGTCAGGGAGGGAGACAGTGACGTCGACGTCCTTACATTGTAGATCTCTGTCCACAGCAGAATGAACTCGTAACACATCACCTGGACAGCTAGCCTTCAGCTAGCCTTCCGCAACAAAATACAGAAATAACAGATAAAGCAACACCTCGTGGCACAACGCCTCTCCCTTATTCGACCTAGATAGTTTGTGTGTATGTATTGATATGTAGGCTACGTGTGCCTTTTTACAAAATGTATGTAGTTCTGTCCTTGAGCAGTTCTTGTCTAATGATGTTCTGTATTGTGTCATTCTGTATTACGTTTCATGTTTTGTGTGGAACCCCAGGAAGAGTAGCTGCTGCTTTTGCAACAGCTAATGGGGATCCTAATAAAATACCGAAAATACCAAACTCATCATGTCTTGCCTTTAGCTAAGGCACTCAGAATCAAAGCTAAACCCACTACTTTCCACATATATAGAATCAAACCCACTACTTTACCCATATAGAATCAAACACACTACTTCCCCCATATATAGAATCAAACCCACTACTTTACCCATATAGAATCAAACCCCTACTTTCCCCATATATAGAATCAAACCCACTACTTTCCCCATATAGAATCAAACCCACTACTTTACCCATATTGAATCAAACCCCTACTTTCCCCATATATAGAATCAAACCCCTACTTTCCCCATATATAGAATTAAAACCCACTACTTTCCCCATATAGAAATAAACCCACTACTTTCCCCATATAGAATCAAACACACTATTTTCCCCATATAGAATTAAACCCACTACTTTACCCATATAGAAATAAACCCACTACTTTCCCCATATAGAATTAAACCCACTACTTTCCCCATATATAGAATCAAACCCACTACTTTCCCCATATAGAATTAAACCCACTACTTTACCCATATAGAAATAAACCCACTACTTTACCCATATAGAAATAAACCCACTACTTTCCCCATATAGAATTAAACCCACTACTTTCCCCATATATAGAATTAAACCCACTACTTTCCCCATATAGAATCAAACCCACTATTTTCCCCATATAGAATTAAACCCACTACTTTCCCCATATATAGAATCAAACCCACTACTTTCCCCATATAGAATCAAACCCACTATTTTCCCCATATATAGAATCAAACCCACTATTTTCCCCATATATAGAATCAAACCCACTATTTTCCCCATATATAGAATCAAACCCACTATTTTCCCCATATATAGAATCTAACCCACCACTTTCCCCATATATAGAATCAAACCCACTATTTTCCCCATATATAGAATCAAACCCACTACTTTCCCCATGTAGAATCAAACCCACTACTTTCCCCATATAGAATTAAACCCACTATTTTCCCCATATAGAATCAAACCCACTACTTTCCCCATATAGAATTAAACCCACTATTTTCCCCATATATAGAATCAAACCCACTATTTTCCCCATATATAGAATCAAACCCACTATTTTCCCCATATATAGAATTAAACCCACTACTTTCCCCATATATAGAATCAAACCCACTATTTTCCCCATATATAGAATCAAACCCACTATTTTCCCCATATATAGAATTAAACCCACTATTTTCCCCATATATAGAATTAAACCCACTATTTTCCCCATATATAGAATTAAACCCACTACTTTCCCCATATATAGAATTAAACCCACTACTTTCCCCATATATAGAATCAAACCCACTACTTTCCCAATATAGAATTAAACCCACTATTTTCCCCATATAGAATTAAACCCACTATTTTCCCCATATATAGAATCAAACCCACTATTTTCCCCATATAGAATCAAACCCACTACTTTACCCATATAGAATCAAACCCCTACTTTCCCCATATATAGAATCAAACCCCTACTTTCCCCATATATAGAATCAAACCCACTACTTTCCCCATATAGAATTAAACCCACTACTTTCCCCATATAGAATTAAACCCACTATTTTCCCTATATAGAATCAAACCCACTACTTTCCCCATATAGAATCAAACCCACTACTTTCCCCATATATAGAATCAAACCCACTACTTTCCCCATATATAGAATTAAACCCACTACTTTCCCCATATATAGAATCAAACCCACTACTTTCCCCATATAGAATCAAACCCACTACTTTCCCCATATATAGAATCAAACCCACTACTTTCCCCATATATAGAATCAAACCCACTACTTTCCCCATATATAGAATCAAACCCACTACTTTCCCCATATATAGAATCAAACCCACTACTTTCCCCATATATAGAATCAAACCCACTACTTTCCCCATATATAGAATCAAACCCACTACTTTTCCCATATATAGAATCAAACCCACTACTTTCCCCATATATAGAATCAAACCCACTACTTTCCCCATATATAGAATCAAACCCACTACTTTCCCCATATATAGAATCAAACCCACTACTTTCCCCATATAGAATCAAACCCACTACTTTCCCCATATATAGAATCAAACCCACTACTTTCCCCATATAGAATCAAACCCACTACTTTCCCCATATATAGAATCAAACCCACTATTTTCCACATATATAGAATCAAACCCACTACTTTCCCCATATAGAATTAAACCCACTATTTTCCCCATATAGAATTAAACCCACTATTTTCCCCATATATATAATCAAACCCACTACTTTCCCCATATAGAATCAAACCCACTATTTTCCCCATATAGAATTAAACCCACTACTTTACCCATATAGAATCTAAATATTAATTTCCACAAAGTTTGCTGCTTCAGTGTCTTTAGATATTTTTGTCAGATGTTACTATGGAATACTGAAGTATAATTACAAGCAATTCATAAGTGTCAAAGGCTTTTATTGACAATTACATGAAGTTGATGCAAAGAGTCAATATTTGCAGTGTTGACCCTTCTTTTTCAAGACATCTGCAATCCACCCTGGCATGCTGTCAATTCACTTCTGGGCCACATCCTGACTGATGGCAGCCCATTCTTGCATAATCAATGCTTGGAGTTTGTCAGAATTTATGGGTTTTTGTTTGTCCACCCGCCTCTTGAGGATTGACCACAAGTTCTCAATGGGATTAAGGTCTGGGGAGTTTCCTGGCCATGGACCCAAAATATCAATGTTTTGTTCCCCAAGCCACTTAGTTATCACTTTTGCCTTATGGCAAGGTGCTCCATCATGCTGGAAAAGGCATTGTTCGTCACCAAACAGTTCCTGGATGGTTGGGAGAAGTTGCTCTCGGAGGATGTGTTGGTACCATTCTTTATTCATGGCTGTGTTCTTAGACAAAATTATGAGTGAGCCCACTCCCTTGGCTGAGAAGCAACCCCACACATGAATGGTGTCAGGATGCTTTACTGTTGGCATGACACAGGACTGATGGTAGCGCTCACCTAGTCTTCTCCAGACAAGCTTTTTTCCGGATTCCCCAAACAATCGGAAAGGTGATTCATCAGAGAACATGACTTTACCCCAGTCCTCAGCAGTCCAATCCCTGTACTTTTGCAGAATATCAGTCTGTCCCTGATGTTTTTCCTGGAGAGAAGTGGCTTCTTTGCTGCCCTTCTTGACACCAGGCCATCCTCCAAAAGTCTTCGCCTTACTGTGTGTGCAGATGCACTTACACCTGCCTGCTGCCATTCCTGAGCAAGCTCTGTACTGGTGGTGCCCCGATCCCACAGCTGAATCAACTTTAGGAGACGATCCTGGCGCTT
The DNA here is from genome assembly GCF_016432855.1 of Salvelinus namaycush. Classification (NCBI taxonomy): domain Eukaryota; kingdom Metazoa; phylum Chordata; class Actinopteri; order Salmoniformes; family Salmonidae; genus Salvelinus; species Salvelinus namaycush. The sequence continues at coordinate 5,976,525 of NC_052307.1, forward strand.
TCTGGACTTTCTTGGGCGCCCTGAAGCCTTCTTCATAACAATTGAACCACTCTCCTTGAAGTTCTTCATGATCCGATAAATGGTTGATTTAGGTGCAATCTTACTGGCAGCAATATCCTTGCCTGTGAAGCCCATTTTGTGCAAAGCAATGATGACGGCATGTGTTTCCTTGCAGGTAACCATGGTTGACAGAGGAAGAACAATGATTCCAAGCACCACCCTCCTTTTGAAGCTTCCAGTCTGTTATTCGAACTCAATCAGCATGACAGAGTGATCTCCAGCCTTGTCCTCGTCAACACTCACACCTGTGTCAACACTCACACTGCGCCACCTCCCGGGTGGCGCAGTGGTCTAGGGCACTGCATCGCAGTGCTAGCTGCGCCACCAGAGTCTCTGGGTTCGCGCCCAGGCTGGGCTGGGTTCGCGCCCAGGCTCTGTCGCAGCCGGCCGCAACCGGGAGGTCCGTGGGGCGACGCACAATTGGCATAGCGTCGTCCGGGTTAGGGAGGGTTTGGCCGGTAGGGATATCCTTGTCTCAGTATGTAAAATGTAATAAAATGTATGCACTCTACTGTAAGTCGCTCTGGATAAGAGCATCTGCTAAATGACTAAAATGTAAAAATGTAAAATGTTAACGAGAGAATCACTGACATAATGTCAGCTGGTCCTTTTGTGGCAGGGCTGAAATGCAGTGGAAATGTTTTTTGTGGGGGATTCAGTTAATTTGCATGGCAAAGAGGGACTTTGCAATTAATTGCAATTCATCTGATCACTCTTCATAACATTCTGGAGTATATGCAAATTGCCATCATACAAACTGAGGCAACAGACTTTGTGAAAATTAATATTTGTGTCATTCTCAAAACTTTTGGCCACGACTGTACAGTAATGATCTTGCTGTACAGATAATTAAGCAAATTGGACACTGAGCACTCTTCACGTAGTCCAGCACAGCGTGAAGAAAAATTAATGAACTAAACCGTCCCTGATGGCCAAACATCGGGATTAGCTTTAGATTAGCATTAGTCGCTAACTCGCTAAGCTTCGCTAAACTTGCTAAGCAGGTCCTAAAGAACAAATAGCTCAGCTCTACCCAATCACTTCCCCTGATACAGGCTGTACTGACTGACTGACTGACTGACTAACTGAACACACACGCGCACACACGTGCACACACACACACACACACACACACACACACACACACACACACACACACACACACACACACACACACACACACACACACACACACACACACACACACACACACACACACACACACACACACAGGCTATAGTATAGTGTTTGGCAGTGCAGTGCAGTCAGCACATGGATCATATAAATATAATTACTAAAATTGGGAATCCATAATCAAGTCTATGTAAATCTATTCTAATTCTGTTCAATTTCTATGCCCTGGACAGCAGCACCATCCAGTCATTGCCTTCCGACCTCAATATAGTAATTGCTCCATTTTCATTAAGCTGTATCTGCTGTTGCAGTATAAAAAAAGAGCAGCTTACAGGAGGGAATGTTTATATTCATCCTCTTTAGGTTTTTTAGCTTATGGAAAAAATGACTTGGTCGCTCGCATATGTTCCAGGTTAATATGTATGCCGTTCCAAATGTTTTATTAATATTTTTTTTGCTATTACTGAGCAGAATGTTTTTTTCTCTCTCTGTCGGTCTCCCCTGGCCGAAGCCACGATCCTGATGATTTGATAGAGCTGAGATGTTTTATCTGTGGTGGTGGTGGAGGAGGTGGTGGAGAAGGGGAGATGTGTTATCTGTTGTGGTGGTGGTAGAGAAGGGGAGATGTGTTATCTGTGGTGGTGGTGGTGGAGAAGGGGAGATGTGTTATCTGTGGTGGTGGTGGAGGTGGTGGTGGAGAAGGGGAGATGTGTTATCTGTGGTGGTGGTGGAGGTGGTGGTGGAGGTGGAGAAGGGGAGATGTGTTTCTCTCTCTGTCGGTCTCCCCTGGCCGAAGCCACGATCCTGATGATTTGATAGAGCTGAGATGTTTTATCTGTGGTGGTGGTGGTGGTGGAGGTGGTGGAGAAGGGGATATGGTTTATCTGTGGTGGTGGTGGTGGTGGTGGTGGTGGTGGTGGTGGTGGTAGGGGAGAAGGGGAGATGTTTTATCTGTGGTGGTGGTGGTGGTGGTGGTGGTAGGGGAGAAGGGGAGATGTTTTATCTGTGGTGGTGGTGGTGGTGGTGGTGGCGGTGGTGGAGAAGGGGAGAAGTGTTATCTGTGGTGGTGGTGGAGAATGGGAGATGTTTTATCTGTGGTGGTGGTGGTGGTAGTGGAGAAGGGGAGATGTGTTATCTGTGGTGGTGGTGGAGAAGGGGAGATGTGTTATCTGTGGTGGTGGTGGTAGTGGAGAAGGGGAGATGTGTTATCTGTGGTGGTAGTGGAGAAGGGGAGATGTGTTATCTGTGGTGGTGGTGGAGGTGGAGAAGGGGAGATGTGTTATCTGTGGTGGTGGTGGTGGAGAAGGGGATATGTGTTATCTGTGGTGGTGGTGGAGGTGGTGGAGAAGGGGAGATGTGTTATCTGTGGTGGTGGTGGAGAAGGGGAGATGTGTTATCTGTGGTGGTGGTGGAGGTGGAGAAGGGGAGATGTGTTATCTGTGGTGGTGGTTGTGGAGAAGGGGAGATGTGTTATCTGTGGTGGTGGTGGAAGTGGTGGAGAAGGGGAGATGTGTTATCTGTTGTGGTGGTGGTAGAGAAGGGGAGATGTGTTATCTGTGGTGGTGGTGGTGGAGAAGGGGAGATGTGTTATCTGTGGTGGTGGTGGAGGTGGTGGTGGAGAAGGGGAGATGTGTTATCTGTGGTGGTGGTGGAGGTGGTGGTGGAGGTGGAGAAGGGGAGATGTGTTATCTGTGGTGGTGGTGGTGGTGGTGGTGGTGGTGGTGGTGGTGGTGGAGAAGGGGAGATGTTTTATCTGTGGTGGTGGTGGTGGTGGAGGTGGTGGAGAAGGGGATATGGTTTATCTGTGGTGGTGGTGGTGGTGGTGGTGGTGGTGGTAGGGGAGAAGGGGAGATGTTTTATCTGTGGTGGTGGTGGTGGTGGTGGTGGTGGTGGTGGTGGTGGTGGTAGGGGAGAAGGGGAGATGTTTTATCTGTGGTGGTGGTGGTGGTGGTGGTGGTGGTGGTGGTGGCGGCGGTGGTGGAGAAGGGGAGAAGTGTTATCTGTGGTGGTGGTGGAGAATGGGAGATGTTTTATCTGTGGTGGTGGTGGTAGTGGAGAAGGGGAGATGTGTTATCTGTGGTGGTGGTGGAGAAGGGGAGATGTGTTATCTGTGGTGGTGGTGGTAGTGGAGAAGGGGAGATGTGTTATCTGTGGTGGTAGTGGAGAAGGGGAGATGTGTTATCTGTGGTGGTGGTGGAGGTGGAGAAGGGGAGATGTGTTATCTGTGGTGGTGGTGGTGGAGAAGGGGATATGTGTTATCTGTGGTGGTGGTGGAGGTGGTGGAGAAGGGGAGATGTGTTATCTGTGGTGGTGGTGGAGAAGGGGAGATGTGTTATCTGTGGTGGTGGTGGAGGTGGAGAAGGGGAGATGTGTTATCTGTGGTGGTGGTTGTGGAGAAGGGGAGATGTGTTATCTGTGGTGGTGGTGGAAGTGGTGGAGAAGGGGAGATGTGTTATCTGTGGTGGTGGTGGTGGTGGTGGAGAAGGGGAGATGTGTTATCTGTGGTGGTGGTGG
>NC_052307.1:5985232-5990232 GCF_016432855.1 Salvelinus namaycush
TGGAGAGGCAGAAGTTTATGTAGAGTGGAGGGGGTGGAGGGGGTGGAGGGGCAGAAGTTTATGTAGAGTGGAGGGGGGGTGGAGAGGCAGAAGTTTATGTAGAGTGGAGGGGGGGTGGAGAGGCTGAAGTTTATGTAGAGTGGAGGGGGGGTGGAGAGGCAGAAGTTTATGTAGAGTGGAGGGGGTGGAGGGGGTGGAGGGGGTGGAGAGGCAGAAGTTTATGTAGAGTGGAGGGGGGGTGGAGAGGCAGAAGTTTATGTAGAGTGGAGGGGGGGTGGAGAGGCAGAAGTTTATGTAGAGTGGAGGGGGTGGAGGGGGTGGACAGGCAGAAGTTTATGTAGAGTGGAGGGGGGGGGTTGAGAGGCAGACGTTTATGTAGAGTGGAGGGGGGTGGAGGGGGTGGAGAGGCAGAAGTTTATGTAGAGTGGAGGGGGGTGGAGGGGGTGGAGAGGCAGAAGTTTATGTAGAGTGGAGGGGGGGTTGAGAGGCAGAAATGTATGTGGGGGTGGAGGGGGTGGAGAGGCAGCAGTTTATGTAGGGTGGAGGGGGGGTTGAGAGGCAGACGTTTATGTAGAGTGGAGGGGGTGGAGAGTCAGAAATGTATGTGGGGGTGGAGGGGGTGGAGAGGCAGAAGTTTATGTAGAGTGGAGGGGGGTGGAGGGGGTGGAGAAGCAGAAGTTTATGTGGGGGTGGAGGGGGTGGGGAGGCAGAAGTTTATGTGGGGTGGAGGGGGTGGAGAGGCAGAATTTTATTTGGGGGTGGAGGGGGTGGAGAGGCAGAAATGTATGTGGGGGTGGAGGGGGTGGAGAAGCAGAAGTTTATGTAGAGTGGAGGGGGTGGAGAGTCAGAAATGTATGTGGGGGTGGAGGGGGTGGAGAGGCAGAAGTTTATGTAGAGTGGAGGGGGGGTGGAGAGGCAGAAGTTTATGTAGAGTGGAGGGGGGGTGGAGAGGCAGAAGTTTATGTAGAGTGGAGGGGGTGGAGAGGCAGAAGTTTATGTAGAGTGGAGGGGGTGGAGGGGGTGGAGAAGCAGAAGTTTATGTAGAGTGGAGGGGGTGGAGAGGCAGAAGTTTATGTAGAGTGGAGGGGGTATGGAGGCAGAAGTTTATGTGGGGCTGGAGGGGGTATGGAGGCAGAAGTTTATGTGGGGGTGGAGGGGGTGGGGAGGCAGAAGTTTATGTGGGGTGGAGGGGGTGGAGAGGCAGAAGTTTATGTAGTTTGGAGGGGGGAGGGGGTGGAGAGGCAGAAATTTATGTAGGGTGGAGGGGGTGGAGAGGCAGAAGTTTATGTAGGGTGGAGGGGGTGGAGAGGCAGAAATGTATGTGGGGGTGGAGGGGGTGGAGGGGTGGAGAAGCAGAAGTTTATGTAGAGTGGAGGGGGTGGAGGGGGTGGAGAGGCAGAAGTTTATGTAGAGTGGAGGGGGTGGAGAGGCAGAAGTTTATGTAGAGTGGAGGGGGGTGGGGGGGTGGAGAAGCAGAAGTTTATGTAGAGTGGAGGGGGTGGAGAGGCAGAAGTTTATGTAGAGTGGAGGGGGGTGGGGGGGTGGAGAAGCAGAAGTTTATGTAGAGTGGAGGGGGTGGAGGGGGTGGAGAGGCAGAAGTTTATGTAGGGTGGAGGGGGTGGAAAGGCAGAAGTTTATCTAGGGTGGAGGGGGGTGGAGGGGCAGGAGGGGGTGGAGAGGCAGAAGTTTATTTGGGGTGGATGGGGGGAGGGGGTTGAGAGGCAGAAGTTTATGGTGGGTGGAGGGGGGGTGGAGAGGTAGAAGTTTATGGTGGGTGGAGGGGGGTTGGAGAGGCAGAAGTTTTTGGTGGGTGGAGGGGGGAGGGGGTGGAGAGGCAGAAGTTTATGTGGGGTGGAGGGGGCGGGGAGGCAGAAGTTTATGGTGGGTGGAGGGGGTGGAGAGGCAGAAGTTTATGTAGGGTGGAGGGGGTATGGAGGCAGAAGTTTATGTGGGGCTGGAGGGGGTATGGAGGCAGAAGTTTATGTGGGGGTGGAGGGGGTGGGGAGGCAGAAGTTTATGTGGGGTGGAGGGGGTGGAGAGGCAGAAGTTTATGTAGGGTGGAGGGGGGAGGGGGTGGAGAGGCAGAAATTTATGTAGGGTGGAGGGGGTGGAGAGGCAGAAGTTTATGTAGGGTGGAGGGGGTGGAGAGGCAGAAGTTTATGTAGGGTGGAGGGGGTGGAGAGGCAGAAGTTTATCTAGGGTGGAGGGGGGTGGAGGGGCAGGAGGGGGTGGAGAGGCAGAAGTTTATTTGGGGTGGATGGGGGGAGGGGGTTGAGAGGCAGAAGTTTATGGTGGGTGGAGGGGGGGGTGGAGAGGTAGAAGTTTATGGTGGGTGGAGGGGGGTTGGAGAGGCAGAAGTTTTTGGTGGGTGGAGGGGGGAGGGGGTGGAGAGGCAGAAGTTTATGTGGGGTGGAGGGGGCGGGGAGGCAGAAGTTTATGGTGGGTGGAGGGGGGAGGGGGCGGGGAGGCAGAAGTTTATGGTGGGTGGAGGGGGTGGGGGGTGGAGAGGTAGAAGTTTATGTGGGGGTGGAGGGGGTGGAGAGGCAGAAGTTTATGTGGGGGTGAAGGGGGTGGAGAGGCAGAAGTTTATGTGGGGGTGGAGGGGGCGGGGAGGCAGAAGTTTATGGTGGGTGGAGGGGGGAGGGGGCGGGGAGGCAGAAGTTTATGGTGGGTGGAGGGGGTGGGGGGGTGGAGCGGTAGAAGTTTATGGTGGGTGGAGGGGGTGGAGAGCAGAGGTGGTTTCCATCCATGTCTGGTGCCGGTGTTGGTTGTCTGGGCTGGTTGGTCTTAGGAGAGACAAGGCTCTATAATTGTAACTACATCCAATTAAATATCCAATTCAAGCTCTATTAATCAGACCACTGATCAGGTGTGTATGTGTGTGTGTGTGTGTGTGTGTGTGTGTGTGTGTGTGTGTGTGTGTGTGTGTGTGTGTGTGTGTGTGTGTGTGTGTGTGTGTGTGTGTGTGTGTGCGTGTGTCCCACTCATTCAGTCTCTCCCACACAAAGTTAAAGTGGGTGTAACGTAGCGCCATTAATTTACAGACACGTTTAGGACTCATAAAATGTACCCAGTCTTATCCAGGGAAATCTTAATTTAAATGGTTTTCCTTTCAACAATGTCTCCAGGTGGATATTCTGTCACTCTTAGGGGCCTTTCAGGAAATTCAAGTTTTATTAAAAACAAAGGTGTTCTTTTTTTAGATAATATGAACCGTTATGGTACACCAAGGAATCACTCATTACTACGTTCGGACGCAGTAGTACTTTATGTGTTGAAGAAACATCTGTTCATTTGACCTGCAGTCCAGTACATGTGCATGTTTTATTCTCTCAAATTGATACACACACACACACACACACACACAACACACACACACACACACACACACACACACACACACACACACACACACACACACACACACACACACACACACACACACACACACACACACACACACACACATACACACACGTTCTCCTATGTTCTACAGATCGGCAAACGTGGCATTGCTAGTGCCACACTCTTAACAAATGAGTCAAATTCAAAATGAAGGGCCTATCTATGTGCCAATGAATGTTCCATTGACCTGCAAATCTATTCAATTGACAATGCACACATTGTCCTGTAGCATGTAATATACACACACACTTCCCTGTATGTTCTATGATCATATCAATGACAAGCTGCTCCAGGTCGTCCTGTTATATATCTAACACCAGACCCAAGCTGCTCCAGGTAGTCCTGTTATATATCTAACACCAGACCCAAGCTGCTCCAGGTAGTCCTGTTATATATCTAACACCAGACCCAAGCTGCTCCAGGTCATCCTGTTATATAACTAACCCCAGACTCAAGCTGCTCCAGGTAGTCCTGTTATATATCTAACACCAGACCCAAGCTGCTCCAGGTAGTCCTGTTATATATCTAACACCAGACCCAAGCTGCTCCAGGTAGTCCTGTTATATATCTAACACCAGACCCAAACTGCTCCAGGTAGTCCTGTTATATATCTAACACCAGACCCAAGCTGCTCCAGGTAGTCATGATATATAACTAAAACTAGACCCAAGCTGCTCCAGGTAGTCCTGTTATATATCTAACACCAGACCCAAGCTGCTCCAGGTAGTCCTGTTATATATCTAACACCAGACCAAAGCTGCTCCAGGTCGTCCTGTTATATAACTAAAACCAGACCCAAGCTGCTCCAGGTCGTCTTGTTATGTAACTAACACCAGACCCAAGCTGCTCCAGGTAGTCCTGTTATGTAACTAACACCAGATCCAAGCTGCTCCAGGTCGTCCTGTTATATAACTAACACCAGACCCAAGCTGCTCCAGGTCGTCCTGTTATATAACTAACACCAGACCCAAGCTGCTCCAGGTAGTCCTGTTATATATCTAACACCAGACCCAAGCTGATCCAAGTAGTCCTGTTATGTAACTAACACCAGACCCAAGCTGCTCCAGGTCATCCTGTTATATAACTAACACCAGACCCAAGCTGCTCCAAGTAGTCCTGTTATGTAACTAACACCAGACCCAAGCTGCTCCAGGTCATCCTGTTATATAACTAACACCAGACCCAAGCTGCTCCAGGTCATCCTGTTATATAACTAACACCAGACACAAGCTGCTCCAGGTCATCCTGTTATATAACTAACACCAGACCCAAGCTGCTCCAGGTCGTCCTGTTATATAACTAACACCAGACCCAAGCTGCTCCAGGTCGTCCTGTTATATAACTAACACCAGACCCAAGCTGCTCCAGGTCGTCCTGTTATATAACTAACACCAGACCCAAGCTGCTCCAGGTCGTCCTGTTATATAACTAACACCAGACCCAAGCTGCTCCAAGTAGTCCTGTTATGTAACTAACACCAGACCCAAGCTGCTCCAGGTCATCCTGTTATATAACTAACACCAGACCCAAGCTGCTCCAGGTCATCCTGTTATATAACTAACACCAGACACAAGCTGCTCCAGGTCATCCTGTTA
>NC_052307.1:5995232-6024281 GCF_016432855.1 Salvelinus namaycush
CTTAGACCACCACGCCACTCATTTTAAGGAAGGAAGGAAGGAAGGAAGGAAGGAAGGAAGGAAGGAAGGAAGGAAGGAAGGAAGGAAGGATGGAAGTAAGGAAGGAAGGAGAGAGGGAGATAGAGGACCGAGGAGGCCGCCTGCCAACATCTTTGAATTTGACTTTGTCTCCATACATACTGAGCTCTCTCTCTCTCTCTCTCTCTCTCTCTCTCTCTCTCTCTCTCTCTCTCTCTCTCTCTCTCTCTCTCTCTCTCTCTCTCTCTCTCTCTCTCTCTCTCTCTCTCTCTCCACCCTCCTCCCCCTCCTTCCCCCCCCCTAGTAGGTTAGTGAGTTAGCGTGTCTGTTCTCTCCGGACTGCTCGTTTGGGGCCATCACCTGTTTCAGTTCCCTGACTCCTCTCTCTACCTCCACATGCTCCTCGTTCACCTTTAGATCTTGGTTGGTAGTTTTCCTCGCCGCTCCGCAACAGAACAGACGTCTTATCAGATGTGACTGATTGGTGAGTTATGGGCTCTGGGTAGCCATTAAGCAATTTACCTAAATCAGTGCGGGGATTAGTCTAATTAACCCATGATTAGCATCAAATTAATATAATGAATGTTTAACTTGTGATGTCTATAGACAGTGGTACACCCCACCAGACTGATGTTGACAGTGTTACACCCCACTAGACTGATGTTGACAGTGGTACACCCCACCAGACTGATGTTGACAGTGGTAACAGCACACCAGACTGATGTTGACAGTGTTAACAGCACACCAGACTGATGTTGACAGTGTTACACCACACCAGACTGATGTTGACAGTGTTACACCACACCAGACTGATGTTGACAGTGGTACACCACACCAGACTGATGTTGACAGTGTTACACCACACCAGATTGATGTTGACAGTGGTACACCACACCAGACTGATGTTGACAGTGTTACACCCCACTAGACTGATGTTGACAGTGTTAAATCCCACCAGACTGATGTTGACAGTGGTACACCCCACCAGACTGATGTTGACAGTGTTACACCACACCAGACTGATGTTGACAGTGTTACACCACACCAGATTGATGTTGACAGTGTTACACCACACCAGACTGATGTTGACAGTGTTACACCACACCAGACTGATGTTGACAGTGGTACACCACACCAGACTGATGTTGACAGTGTTACACCACACCAGACTGATGTTGACAGTGTTACACCACACCAGACTGATGTTGACAGTGGTAACCTCCCGGGTGGCGCAGTGGTCTAGGGCACTGCATCGCAGTGCTAGCTGCGCCACCAGAGTCTCTGGGTACGCGCCCAGGCTGGGCTGGGTTCGCGCCCAGGCTCTGTCACAGCCGGCCGCAACCGGGAGGTCCGTGGGGCGACGCACAATTGGCATAGCGTCGTCCGGGTAAGGGAGGGTTTGGCCGGTAGGGATATCCTTGTCTCAGTATGTAAAAATGTAATAAAATGTATGCACTCTACTGTAAGTCGCTCTGGATAAGAGCGTCTGCTAAATGACTAAAATGTAAAATGTAAAATGTAACACCACACCAGACTGATGTTGACAGTGTTACACCACACCAGACTGATGTTGACAGTGTTACACCACACCAGACTGATGTTGACAGTGTTACACCACACCAGACTGATGTTGACAGTGTTACACCACACCAGACTGATGTTGACAGTAGTACACCACACCAGATTGATGTTGACAGTGGTACACCACACCAGACTGATGTTGACAGTGTTACACCACACCAGACTGATGTTGACAGTGTTACACCACACCAGACTGATGTTGACAGTGTTACACCACACCAGACTGATATTGACAGTGTTACACCACACCAGACTGATGTTGACAGTGGTAACCTCCCGGGTGGCGCAGTGGTCTAGGGCACTGCATCGCAGTGCTAGCTGCGCCACCAGAGTCTCTGGGTACGCGCCCAGGCTGGGCTGGGTTCGCGCCCAGGCTCTGTCACAGCCGGCCGCAACCGGGAGGTCCGTGGGGCGACGCACAATTGGCATAGCGTCGTCCGGGTAAGGGAGGGTTTGGCCGGTAGGGATATCCTTGTCTCAGTATGTAAAAATGTAATAAAATGTATGCACTCTACTGTAAGTCGCTCTGGATAAGAGCGTCTGCTAAATGACTAAAATGTAAAATGTAAAATGTAACACCACACCAGACTGATGTTGACAGTGTTACACCACACCAGACTGATGTTGACAGTGTTACACCACACCAGACTGATGTTGACAGTGTTACACCACACCAGACTGATGTTGACAGTGTTACACCACACCAGACTGATGTTGACAGTAGTACACCACACCAGATTGATGTTGACAGTGGTACACCACACCAGACTGATGTTGACAGTGTTACACCACACCAGACTGATGTTGACAGTGTTACACCACACCAGACTGATGTTGACAGTGTTACACCACACCAGACTGATATTGACAGTGTTACACCACACCAGACTGATGTTGACAGTGTTACACCCCACCAGACTGATGTTGACAGTGTTACACCACACCCGACTGATGTTGACAGTGTTACACCACACCAGACTGATGTTGACAGTGTTACACCACACCAGACTGATGTTGACAGTGGTACACCACACCAGACTGATGTTGACAGTGTTACACCACACCAGACTGATGTTGACAGTGGTAACAGCACACCAGACTGATGTTGACAGTGTTACACCACACCAGACTGATGTTGACAGTGGTACACCACACCAGACTGATGTTGACAGTGTTACACCCCACCAGACTGATGTTGACAGTAGTACACCACACCAGATTGATGTTGACAGTGGTACACCACACCAGATTGATGTTGACAGTGGTACACCACACCAGACTGATGTTGACAGTGTTACACCACACCAGACTGATGTTGACAGTGTTACACCACACCAGACTGATGTTGACAGTGTTACACCACACCAGATTGATGTTGACAGTGGTACACCAGACTGATGTTGACAGTGTTACACCACACCAGACTGATGTTGACAGTGTTACACCCCACCAGACTGATGTTGACAGTGGTACACCCCACCAGACTGATGTTGACAGTGTTACACCACACTAGACTGATGTTGACAGTGTTACACCACACCAGACTGATGTTGACAGTGTTACACCACACCAGACTGATGTTGACAGTGGTACACCCCACCAGACTGATGTTAACAGTGGTACACCACACCAGACTGATGTTGACAGTGTTACACCCGACCAGACTGATGTTGACAGTGGTACACCACACCAGACTGATGTTGACAGTGGTACACCACACCAGATTGATGTTGACAGTGTTACACCCCACCAGACTGATGTTGACAGTGGTACACCACACCAGACTGATGTTGACAGTGGTACACCACACCAGACTGATGTTGACAGTGGTACACCCCACCAGACTGATGTTGACAGTGGTACACCACACCAGACTGATGTTGACAGTGGTACACCCCACCAGACTGATGTTGACAGTGGTACACCCCACCAGACTGATGTTGACAGTGTTACACCCCACCAGACTGATGTTGACAGTGGTACACCACACCAGACTGATGTTGACAGTGGTACACCACACCAGACTGATGTTGACAGTGGTACACCAGACTGATGTTGACAGTGGTAACAGCACACCAGACTGATGTTGACAGTGTTACACCACACCAGAATGATGTTGACAGTGGTAACACCACACCAGACTGATGTTGACAGTGGTAACAGCACACCAGACTGATGTTGACAGTGTTACACCACACCAGACTGATGTTAACAGTGTTACACCACACCAGACTGATGTTGACAGTGTTACACCCCACCAGACTGATGTTGTCAGTGGTAACAGCACACCAGACTGATGTTGACAGTGTTATACCACACCAGACTGATGTTGACAGTGTTACACCCCACCAGACTGATGTTGACAGTGTTACACCACACCAGACTGATGTTGACAGTGTTACACCCCACCAGACTGATGTTGACAGTGGTACACCACACCAGACGGATGTTGACAGTGGTACACCACACCAGACTGATGTTAACAGTGGTACACCCCACCAGACTGATGTTGACAGTGTTACACCACACCAGACTGATGTTGACAGTGGTACACCACACCAGATTGATGTTGACAGTGTTACACCCCACCAGACTGATGTTAACAGTGGTACACCACACCAGACTGATGTTGACAGTGTTACACCCCACCAGACTGATGTTGACAGTGGTACACCACACCAGACTGATGTTGACAGTGGTACACCACACCAGACTGATATTGACAGTGGTACACCTCACCAGACTGATGTGGACAGTGGTACACCACACCAGACTGATGTTGGCAGTGGTACACCACACCAGACTGATGTTGACAGTAGTACACCACACCAGACTGATGTTGACAGTGGTACACCCCAAACGGCTTATGAAGACAGTGGTACACCAGACTGATGTTGACAGTGGTAACAGCACACCAGACTGATGTTGACAGTGTTACACCACACCAGACTGATGTTGACAGTGTTACACCACACCAGACTGATGTTGACAGTGCTAACAGCACACCAGACTGATGTTGACAGTGGTACACCACACCAGACTGATGTTGACAGTGTTACACCACACCAGACTGATGTTGACAGTGTTACACCACACCAGACTGATGTTGACAGTGGTAACAGCACACCAGACTGATGTTGACAGTGGTACACCACACCATATTGATGTTGACAGTGTTACACCACACCAGACTGATGTTAACAGTGTTACACCACACCAGACTGATGTTGACAGTGTTACACCCCACCAGACTGATGTTGACAGTGGGAACAGCACACCAGACTGATGTTGACAGTGTTATACCACACCAGAATGATGTTGACATTGTTACACCCCACCAGACTGATGTTGACAGTGTTACACCACACCAGACTGATGTTGACAGTGTTACACCCCACCAGACTGATGTTGACAGTGGTACACCACACCAGACAGATGTTGACAGTGGTACACCACACCAGACTGATGTTAACAGTGGTACACCCCACCAGACTGATGTTGACAGTGGTACACCCCACCAGACTGATGTTGACAGTGTTACACCCCACCAGACTGATGTTGACAGTGGTACACCACACCAGACAGATGTTGACAGTGGTACACCACACCAGACTGATGTTAACAGTGGTACACCCCACCAGACTGATGTTGACAGTGGTACACCCCACCAGACTGATGTTGACAGTGTTACACCACACCAGACTGATGTTGACAGTGTTACACCACACCAGACTGATGTTGACAGTGTTACACCCCACCAGATTGATGTTGACAGTGGTACACCCCACCAGACTGATGTTGACAGTGTTACACCACACCAGACTGATGTTGACAGTGTTACACCACACCAGACTGATGTTGACAGTGTTACACTCCACCAGACGGATGTTGGCAGTGGTACACCACACCAGACTGATGTTGACAGTGGTACACCCCACCAGACTGATGTTGACAGTGTTACACCACACCAGATTGATGTTGACAGTGGTACACCCCACCAGACTGATGTTGACAGTGTTACACCACACCAGACTGATGTTGACAGTGTTACACCACACCAGACTGATGTTGACAGTGTTACACCACACCAGACTGATGTTGACAGTGTTACACCACACCAGACTGATGTTGACAGTGTTACACCCCACCAGCCGGATGTTGGCAGTGGTACACCACACCAGACTGATGTTGACAGTGGTACACCCCACCAGACTGATGTTGACAAGCGATTGTTTTTTTTTGTTTGTTTGTTTGCGTTGTTTGTAACTTATTTTGTACAAAATGTTGCTGCTACCGTCTCTTATGACCATAAATAACTTCTGGACATCAGGACTGCGATTCCTGACCACGGACTGGCAGAATCCTTTTTTCCTTTAACAAGTCTGACGAGCCCCCTCTATATCGTCTCGCTATTGTTATTTTACTGCTGCTCTTTAATTACTTGTTAATTTTTTTTCTTATTCTTATCCGTATTTTTTTTAAACAAGCATTTCACTGTAAGGTCTACACCTGTTGTATTCGGCACATGTGACTAATAACATTTGATTTGATTTGATGTTGCTGGGGAGAGTGGTACACTCAATGGCGATTTTAGCATGCAAATCTTGATGCGGCAAACAACGGTGCTCAACAAACTGTAAGGTCCTACATAAAGCTGTCCCATCAGCAGTTCCAACATCTTACCACTGCTACACCTGGCTATCAGCGGAGCCTTGTCAAGCAGCGAAACAGTTCATTCAGGTTTTTCATTAATGGTTTTAACTCCCTGAGTTAATGGCTTTTACTTCTAAATGGCTTTAACTCCCTGAGTTAATGGTTTTAACTCCCTGAGTTAATGGTTTTAGCTCCCTGAGTTAATGGCTTTAACTCCCTGAGTTAATGGCTTTAGCTCCCTGAGTTAATGGCTTTAGCTCCCTGAGTTAATGGCTTTAACTCCCTGAGTTAATGGCTTTAGCTCCCTGAGTTAATGGTTTTAGCTCCCTGAGTTAATGGTTTTAGCTCCCTGAGTTAATGGTTTTAGCTCCCTGAGTTAATGGTTTTAGCTCCCTGAGTTAATGGCTTTAACTCCCTAATGGCTTTAACTCCCTGAGTTAATGGCTTTAACTCCCTGTTAATGGCTTTAGCGCCCTGAGTTAATGGCTTTAGCTCCCTGAGTTAATGTCTTTAACTCCCTGAGTTAATGGCTTTAGCTCCCTGAGTTAATGTCTTTAACTCCCTGAGTTAATGGCTTTAGCTCCCTGAGTTAATGGCTTTAACTCCCTGAATTAATGGCTTTAGTTCCCTGAGTTAATGGCTTTAGCTCCCTGAGTTAATGGCTTTAGCTCCCTGAGTTAATGGCTTTAGCTCCCTGAGTTAATGGCTTTAGCTCCCTGAGTTAATGGCTTTAAAACCTCTTATGGCTGCAGTCCCGATATCGGGACCAATATGACAACAGCCAGTCCAAGTGCAGGGCGCCAAATTCAAAAACCAGAAATCTCATAATTAAAATTCCTCAAACATACATGTATCTTATATCATTTTAAAGGTAATCTTGTTGTTAATCCCACCAAGGTGTCCGATTTCAAATAGGCTTTTCAGCGAAAGCACTTCAAACGATTATGTTAGGTCACCACAAAACCAAAAATAATTACAGCCATTTTTCCCAGCTAAATGTAGCTTCACAAAAACCAGAATAGAGATAAAATGAATCACTAACCTTCGATTATTTTCATCAGATGACACTCATAGGACTTCATGTTACACAATACATGCATGTTTTGTTTGATTAAATTCATATTTATATCAAAAAATCTGAGTTTACATTGAGGCTACAAGATTCACTAAATGCAAAAACATGAAGTGACTTTGCATAGCCCATCGTTTCAACATGAATACTCATCATAAATATAGATGATAATACAAGTTATACACATTCAATTATAGATATACCTCTCCTTAATGCAACCGCTATGTCAGATTTCAAAAAAACTTTACGGAAAAATAATTGCACGCTATAATCTGAGACGGCGCTCAAAGTAGCATACCACAGCTGCAAAGATAGCGTCACTAGAAACAATAAAATACATGATAAATATTCCATTACCTTTGTTGATCTGGATCAGAAAGCACACCAGGAATCCCAGGTCCACAATAAATGTTTGTTTTGTTCGAAAAAATCCGTTATTTATGTCCAAATACCTTCTTTTGTTAGCGCGTCTGGTTTACATATCCAAACGCTAATTCTGGTCAGCGTTATACAAAAACTTCAAAATGTGATATTACCGGTCGAAGAAACATTTCAAACTAAGTACTGAATCAATCATTAGGATGTTTTTAACATATATCTTCAATAAAGTTCCAACCGGAGTAGTGAGCAATGGAACATCAGTGTCGTGCATGAAGAAAAGGCATGAGCAGGGCATGGCTGCTTGATGGACACCTGACTGATTCTGCTCTCATTCTCTCCCACAACATCATAGAAGTCTCATTGGAATTTCTATTGATTGCTGACATCTAGTGGAACCCCTAGGCAGTGCAACATCATTCATAACACAATTGAATTTCTTAAGGGACTCTGGTGAATACAGACAAGCTCAGATTTCTGACTTGCTGTTTTGATTTCAACTCAGGATTTTGCCTGCCAATATGAGTTCTGTTAATCTCACAGACATAATTCAAACAGTTTTAGAAACTTTGGAGTGTTTTCTATCCAATACTAATAATAATAATATGCAAATATTAGAAACTATGACTGAGGAGCAGGCCGTTTGAAATGGGCACCTTTCATCCAAGCTACTCAATACTGCCCCTGCAGCCATAAAAAGTTAACTCCCTGAGTTAATGGCTTTAACTCCCTGAGTTAACTTCTACTTCCTCCCAATCCCGGGTCCGGGAGCACCCCCATCAGTAAAAAAGCTGACTAGCATAGCCTAGCATAGCGTCACAAGTAAATACTAGCATCTAAATATCATTAAATCACAAGTCCAAGACACCAGATGAAAGATACACATCTTGTGAATCCAGCCAATATTTCAGATTTTCTAAGTGTTTTACAGCGAAAACACACTATAGCATTATATTAGCTTACCACAATAGCCAGAAACACAAGCAATTTACCAGCAGCAAAGGTTAGCGATCGTAACAAACAAGCAAAAGATATATAATTTTTGACTAACCTTGATATTCTTCATCAGATGACAGTCCTGTAACATCATATTACACAATGCATATAGGGTTTGTTCGAAAATGTGCATATTTAGCGGCACAAATCGTGGTTATACAATGTGATTAGTGGCCAAAACTTCAAGCAATCTGTCCGGCGCCATCTTGGAGAGGCACCTATTCTAATCAATAAGTAATCATAAACTTGACTAAAAAAATACAGGTTGGACAGCAAATGAAAGATACATTAGTTCTTAATGCAACCGCTGTGTTATATTTTTAAAATTAACGTTACTACGCATACAGCGTGCGCTAAAGCGAGACCGCACCGAAATTCATGGCGGAATTATTATTTGACATTTGTCAACATAAATACGAATTAACAGCATAAAGACTGCTTACTATTTGCTGAGCTTCCATCAGAATCTTGGGCAAGGTGTCCTTTCTCCAGAACAATCGTCTTTTGGTTGAAAGATGTCCTCTTCTCCTGTAGAAATAGCAGCTAACGCTAGCTATGTGCCGGAGAGGTGTCCAACTCGTGATAGCGCGTGGCAAAGAAATTCCAGAAAATCGCAATAAACTGATATAAACTGCTATAAGTCGGTTTAAATTAACTACCTTATGATGTCTTTACCACCTATAACGAATAAAAACATGACCGGAGATATAGAACTGCTAAAACGAAAGCTTTTCAGGACGCCATTGTGATGTCCCTCTTGCGCCAGGCGCCCCGTTGAAAAGAACGGTACTTCCGTTCCATGAGCTTTTATAGTGCCCCAGATGGTGCAATCCACTCCATTCCAATTCTCACCGCTTACTGACATCTAGAGGAAGGCGTATGCAGTGCATGTAGCCCCATAGCTTACATGGGGACTTATAAACTGACCCTAGAACAGGGACCTTGATTTCAGAAATCTCACTTCCTGACAGGAAATGTGCTGCAGAATGAGTTCTGTTTCACTCAGAGAAATAATTCAAACGGTTTTAGAAACTAGAGAGTGTTTTCTATCCAATAGTAATAATAATATGCATATTGTACGAGCAAGAATTGAGTAAGAGGCAGTTTAATTTGGGAACGAATTTTTACAAAGTCGAAATGGCGCCCCCCTATTGACAAAAGGTTAATGGCTTTAACTCCCTAATGGCTTTAACTCCCTAATGGCTTTAACTCCCTAATGGCTTTAACTCCCTGAGTTAATGGCTTTAACTCCCTAATGGCTTTAACTCCCTAATGGCTTTAACTCCCTAATGGCTTTAACTCCCTAATGGCTTTAGCTCCCTGAGTTAATGGCTTTAACTCCCTGAATTAATGGCTTTAACTCCCTGAGTTAATGGCTTTAGCTCCCTGAGTTAATGGCTTTAGCTCCCTGAGTTAATGGCTTTAGCTCCCTGAGTTAATGGTTTTAGCTCCCTGAATTAATGGCTTTAACTCCCTGAGTTAATGGCTTTAGCTCCCTGAATTAATGGCTTTAACTCCCTGAGTTAATGGCTTTAGCTCCCTGAGTTAATGGCTTTAACTCCCTAATGGCTTTAACTCCCTAATGGCTTTAACTCCCTAATGGCTTTAACTCCCTATTGGCTTTAACTCCCTAATGGCTTTAACTCCCTAATGGCTTTAACTCCCTGAGTTAATGGCTTTAACTCCCTAATGGCTGTAACTCCCTAATGGCTTTAACAACCCTAATAGCTTTAACTCCCTGAGTTAATGGCTTTAACTCCCTAATGGCTTTAACTCCCTAATGGCTTTAGCTCCCTGAGTTAATGGCTTTAGCTCCCTGAGTTAATGGCTTTAGCTCCCTAGGTTAATGGCTTTAACTCCCTAATGGCTTTAGCTCCCTGAGTTAATGGCTTTAACTCCCTAATGGCTTTAACTCCCTAATGGCTTTAACTCCCTATTGGCTTTAACTCCCTAATGGCTTTAACTCCCTAATGGCTTTAACTCCCTAATGGCTTTAACTCCCTAATGGCTTTAACTCCCTGAGTTAATGGCTTTAACTCCCTAATGGCTTTAACTCCCTAATGGCTTTAACTCCCTGAGTTAATGGCTTTAGCTTCCTGAGTTAATGGCTTTAGCTTCCTGAGTTAATGGCTTTAGCTCCCTGAGTTAATGGCTTTAGCTCAGTACACTAAACCTAGTCGGTCACCCAGCCCAGCTAGCAGCAATAGAGTGTAATGTAATGGTACCAGGCCCAGCTAGCAGCAATAGAGTGTAATGTAATGGTACCAGGCCCATCTAGCAGCAATAGAGTGTAATGTAATGGTACCAGGCCCAGCTAGCAGCAATAGAGTGTAATGTAATGGTACCAGGCCCAGCTAGCAGCAATAGAGTGTAATGTAATGGTACCAGGCCCAGCTAGCAGCAATAGAGTGTAATGTAATGGTACCAGGCCCAGCTAGCAGCAATAGAGTGTAATGTAATGGTACCCAGCCCAGCTAGCAGCAATAGAGTGTAATGTAATGGTACCAGGCCCAGCTAGCAGCAATATAGTGTAATGTAATGTTACTAGGCCCAGCTAGCACCAATATAATGTAATTGAATGGTACCAGGCCCAGCTAGCAGCAATATAATGTAATTGAATGGTACCCAGCCCAGCTAGCAGCAATATAATGTAATTGAATGGTACCCAGCCCAGCTAGCAGCAATATAATGTAATTGAATGGTACCCAGTCCAGCTAGCAGCAATATAGTGTAATGTAATGTTACTAGGCCCAGCTAGCAGCAATATAATGTAATTGAATGGTACCCAGTCCAGCTAGCAGCAATAGAGTGTAATGCAATCCACCTTCTGCTTTTAACTTAATATAATATTTATTTTAATGAATGCATATTTTGTTAAGTGTAGTTTAACACTATAATGCTAACCTGCTGCTGCTAGGGGATAAGTTAACAGCCCCCCCCCCCATATTAAATTATGTTTCATCAAGAAGCCACTATGGATGACAACAACCGTGTCCCCAAATGGCACCCTATTCCCTACATAGTGCACTACTTTTGACCAGAGCTCTAAGGTCCCTGGTCAAAAGTAGTGCACTATGTAGGGAATAGGGTATGATGTGGGATGCATACAACAGCTCCAGGGTCATGGCTTGACTTAATATCATGTGCTGTGAGTACAATTCTTTTGGCACTAATGGAAACAATAGCTAGCTCTAAATACCCCAGCCTACATTTAATTTAATCTTTCAATGGATTATCTTTCTCTGCTAATGTCAGAGTGTAAGACGTGCCCTGAATATTTAATACGTTACTTCTGCAGATGCTCCAGCCGACATCACCAGGGGTAATATCAACAGATTTATTATGAGTTTATTCGTATGGGGTCGGAATTACTTCATGCAACATTGTCTGATACAAGGCGGTAAATCTGCCGCTTGCTTTTACTATGTTTTCCCCCCGTTAACCCAAATGTCATGGCAATGCAAAGGATGGGTGGAGTTTTTGAATTTGTGTTGATGTCCTTCTGTTTCATTTGGCTTTTGTAATACTAAGGGGGCTTATCGAATGTTCAGCGAGACTGTTGTCGGGGTAAGAGGTGTCATACCCATTCAAACTGAGGGGGGCTCAGTATGATACATTTTAGGATGAAGTATAATATATTTGTTTTGTTTGAAGTCATTGAAATGTAATAATTATTATTATTATTTTTTTTTTTACTGGCAATGAACAATTTTCAATCCAACAATTATGGTCCTGAGATTTGGCGACAATGTCAAAATCTCCACCTGTCTCTAATCTTGAACTAGCCAATCTAAGGTCTTCTATTTATTTAACTAGGCAAGTCAGTTATGAACAAATTCATATTTATAATGGACTACCTAGAAAAAGTGGGTTAACTGCCTTGTTCAGGGGGCAGAAGGACAGATTCTTATCTTGGCGGCTTGGGGATTTGATATAGCAACCTCTCGGTTACTGGATCAACGCTCTAACCACTAGGCTCCCTGCCGCCCCATCTACCAGTGTACTAGTGTGGATATATTGGCCGCTAGGGTCTACCAGTGTACTAGTGGGTATATATTGGCCTCTAGGGTCTACCAGTGTGCTAGTGGGTATATATTGGCCTCTAGGGTCTACCAGTGTACTAGTGTGGATATGTTGGCTGCTAGGGTCTACCAGTGTGCTAGTGGGTATATATTGGCCTCTAGGGTCTACCAGTGTGCTAGTGGGTATATATTGGCCTCTAGGGTCTACCAGTGTACTAGTGGGTATATATTGGCCTCTAGGGTCTACCAGTGTACTAGTGTGGGTATATATTGGCCTCTAGGGTCTACCAGTGTACTAGTGTGGATATATTGGCCTCTAGGGTTTACCAGTGTACTAGTGTGGGTATATATTGGCCTCTAGGGTCTACCAGTGTACTAGTGTGGATAGATTGGCTGCTAGGGTCTACCAGTGTACTAGTGTGGATATATTGGCCTCTAGGGTTTACCAGTGTACTAGTGTGGATATATTGGCCTCTAGGGTCTACCAGTGTGCTAGTGGGTATATATTGGCCTCTAGGGTCTACCAGTGTGCTAGTGGGTATATATTGGCCTCTAGGGTCTACCAGTGTACTAGTGGGTATATATTGGCCTCTAGGGTTTACTAGTGTACTAGTGTGGATATATTGGCCTCTAGGGTCT
The DNA here is from genome assembly GCF_016432855.1 of Salvelinus namaycush. NCBI lineage: Eukaryota > Metazoa > Chordata > Actinopteri > Salmoniformes > Salmonidae > Salvelinus > Salvelinus namaycush. The sequence continues at coordinate 6,008,592 of NC_052307.1, forward strand.
ACCAGTGTACTAGTGGGTATATATTGGCCTCTAGGGTTTACCAGTGTACTAGTGTGGATATATTGGCCTCTAGGGTTTACCAGTGTACTAGTGTGGATATATTGGCCTCTAGGGTTTACCAGTGTACTAGTGTGGATATATTGGCCTCTAGGGTTTACCAGTGTACTAGTGGGTATATATTGGCCTCTAGGGTTTACCAGTGTACGAGTGGGTATATATTGGCCTCTAGGGTTTACCAGTGTACTAGTGTGGGTATATATTGGCCTCTAGGGTCTACCAGTGTACTAGTGGGTATATATTGGCCTCTAGGGTCTACCAGTGTACTAGTGGGTATATATTGGCCTCTAGGGTTTACCAGTGTACGAGTGGGTATATATTGGCCTCTAGGGTTTACCAGTGTACTAGTGTGGGTATATATTGGCCTCTAGGGTCTACCAGTGTACTAGTGGGTATATATTGGCCTCTAGGGTCTACCAGTGTACGAGTGGGTATATATTGGCCTCTAGGGTCTACCAGTGTACTGTGTGGATAGATTGGCTGCTAGGGTCTACCAGTGTACTAGTGGGTATATATTGGCCTCTAGGGTCTACCAGTGTACTAGTGGGTATATATTGGCCTCTAGGGTTTACCAGTGTACTAGTGGGTATATATTGGCCTCTAGGGTTTACCAGTGTACTAGTGGGTATATATTGGCCTCTAGGGTCTACCAGTGTACGAGTGGGTATATATTGGCCTCTAGGGTTTACCAGTGTACTAGTGTGGGTATATATTGGCCTCTAGGGTCTACCAGTGTACTAGTGGGTATATATTGGCCTCTAGGGTCTACCAGTGTACGAGTGGGTATATATTGGCCTCTAGGGTTTACCAGTGTACTGTGTGGATAGATTGGCTGCTAGGGTCTACCAGTGTACTAGTGGGTATATATTGGCCTCTAGGGTCTACCAGTGTACTAGTGGGTATATATTGGCCTCTAGGGTTTACCAGTGTACTAGTGGGTATATATTGGCCTCTAGGGTTTACCAGTGTACGAGTGGGTATATATTGGCCTCTAGGGTCTACCAGTGTGCTAGTGGGTATATATTGGCCTCTAGGGTTTACCAGTGTACTGTGTGGATAGATTGGCTGCTAGGGTCTACCAGTGTACTAGTGGGTATATATTGGCCTCTAGGGTCTACCAGTGTACTAGTGGGTATATATTGGCCGCTAGGGTCTACCAGTGTACTAGTGGGTATATATTGGCCTCTAGGGTCTACCAGTGTACTAGTGGGTATATATTGGCCTCTAGGGTCTACCAGTGTGCTAGTGGGTATATATTGGCCTCTAGGGTTTACCAGTGTACTGTGTGGATAGATTGGCTGCTAGGGTCTACCAGTGTACTAGTGGGTATATATTGGCCTCTAGGGTTTACCAGTGTACTAGTGGGTATATATTGGCCTCTAGGGTCTACCAGTGTACTAGTGTGGATAGATTGGCTGCTAGGGTCTACCAGTGTACTAGTGGGTATATATTGGCCTCTAGGGTCTACCAGTGTACTAGTGTGGATAGATTGGCCTCTAGGGTCTACCAGTGTACTAGTGGGTATATATTGGCCTCTAGGGTCTACCAGTGTACTAGTGGGTATATATTGGCCTCTAGGGTCTACCAGTGTACTAGTGTGGATAGATTGGCTGCTAGGGTTTACCAGTGTACTAGTGGGTATATATTGGCCTCTAGGGTCTACCAGTGTACTAGTGGGTATATATTGGCCTCTAGGGTCTACCAGTGTACTAGTGGGTATATATTGGCCTCTAGGGTCTACCAGTGTACTAGTGTGGATAGATTGGCTGCTAGGGTTTACCAGTGTACTAGTGGGTATATATTGGCCTCTAGGGTTTACCAGTGTACTAGTGGGTATATATTGGCCTCTAGGGTCTACCAGTGTACTAGTGTGGATAGATTGGCTGCTAGGGTCTACCAGTGTATTATCTAGCTGATATTATGGTTGAATAATGCATGCTTCTAGAATGGCAAGATTCTTCCTTGAGTTTGTCGACAATGTTTTAAACTCCCCATGTTTTGAAACAAAGTCTCCCTTTGACATCAATGGATAATTCATGTGAACTTTTGAATTATACGCACACTTATTTCAACTCTGAATCACAGAATGGAGAGACCGGAGATAATGAAAAGTCATTTTGAGGACATTGCTTGGCTGCAGCAACAGTCCTAATTGCATTTGATGAATAAGATACTAGCAGTGAATAAGAGAGGTAGTGGAGGTCATTAGTGTGTGTGTGTGTGTGTGTGTGTGTGTGTGTGTGTGTGTGTGTGTGTGTGTGTGTGTGTGTGTGTGTGTGTGTGTGTGTGTGTGTGTGTGTGTGTGTGTGTGTGTGTGTGTGTGTGTGTGTGTAGCTCCTCATTAGCATGTTGCTACCAGTTTAATCCTGTTGTACAATATCAGACTGCCTACTAACAGTTTAATTATGTTTTACATTATGAGACTGCCTCCTAACAGTTTAATTATGTTTTACATTATGAGACTGCCTCCTAACAGTTTAATTATGTTTTACATTATGAGACTGCCTCCTAACAGTTTAATTATGTTTACAATATGAGACTGCCTCCTAACAGTTTAATTATGTTTTACATTATGAGACTGCCTCCTAACAGTTTAATTATGTTTTACATTATGAGACTGCCTCCTAACAGTTTAATTATGTTTACAATATGAGACTGCCTCCTAACAGTTTAATTATGTTTTACAATATGAGACTGCCTCCTAACAGTTTAATTATGTTTTACATTATGAGACTGCCTCCTAACAGTTTAATTATGTTTACAATATGAGACTGCCTCCTAACAGTTTAATTATGTTTTACATTATGAGACTGCCTCCTAACAGTTTAATTATGTTTTACATTATGAGACTGCCTCCTAACAGTTTAATTATGTTTTACATTATGAGACTGCCTCCTAACAGTTTAATTGTGTTTTACATTATGAGACTGCCTCCTAACAGTTTAATTATGTTTTACATTATGAGACTGCCTCCTAACAGTTTAATTATGTTTACAATATGAGACTGCCTCCTAACAGTTTAATTATGTTTTACATTATGAGACTGCCTCCTAACAGTTTAATTATGTTTTACAATATGAGACTGCCTGCTAACAGTTTAATTATGTTTTACATTATGAGACTGCCTCCTAAGAGTTTAATTATGTTTACATTATGAGACTGCCTGCTAACAGTTTAATTATGTTTTACATTATGAGACTGCCTCCTAACAGTTTAATTATGTTTTACATTATGAGACTGCCTCCTAAGAGTTTAATTATGTTTACAATATGAGACTGCCTCCTAAGAGTTTAATTATGTTTACAATATGAGACTGCCTCCTAACAGTTTAATTATGTTTACATTATGAGACTGCCTCCTAACAGTTTAATTATGTTTTACATTATGAGACTGCCTCCTAACAGTTTAATTATGTTTTACATTATGAGACTGCCTCCTAACAGTTTAATTATGTTTTACATTATGAGACTGCCTCCGAACAGTTTAATTATGTTTACAATATGAGACTGCCTCCTAACAGTTTAATTATGTTTTACATTATGAGACTGCCTCCGAACAGTTTCATTATGTTTTACATTATGAGACTGCCTCCTAACAGTTTAATTATGTTTACAATATGAGACTGCCTCCTAACAGTTTAATTATGTTTTACATTATGAGACTGCCTCCTAACAGTTTAATTATGTTTACAATATGAGACTGCCTCCTAACAGTTTAATTATGTTTTACATTATGAGACTGCCTCCTAACAGTTTAATTATGTTTTACATTATGAGACTGCCTCCTAACAGTTTAATTATGTTTACAATATGAGACTGCCTCCTAACAGTTTAATTATGTTTTACAATATGAGACTGCCTCCTAACAGTTTAATTATGTTTTACAATATGAGACTGCCTCCTAACAGTTTAATTATGTTTTACATTATGAGACTGCCTCCTAACAGTTTAATTATGTTTTACATTATGAGACTGCCTCCTAACAGTTTAATTATGTTTTACATTATGAGACTGCCTCCTAACAGTTTAATTATGTTTTACAATATGAGACTGCCTGCTAACAGTTTAATTATGTTTTACATTATGAGACTGCCTCCTAAGAGTTTAATTATGTTTTACATTATGAGACTGCCTCCTAACAGTTTAATTATGTTTTACATTATGAGACTGCCTCCTAACAGTTTAATTGTGTTTTACATTATGAGACTGCCTGCTAACAGTTTAATTATGTTTTACATTATGAGACTGCCTCCTAACAGTTTAATTATGTTTTACATTATGAGACTGCCTCCTAACAGTTTAATTATGTTTTACATTATGAGACTGCCTCCTAACAGTTTAATTATGTTTTACATTATGAGACTGCCTCCTAACAGTTTAATTATGTTTTACATTATGAGACTGCCTCCTAACAGTTTAATTATGTTTTACATTATGAGACTGCCTCCTAACAGTTTAATTATGTTTTACATTATGAGACTGCCTCCTAACAGTTTAATTATGTTTTTACAATATGAGACTGCCTCCTAACAGTTTAATTATGTTTTACATTATGAGACTGCCTCCTAACAGTTTAATTATGTTTTTACAATATGAGACTGCCTCCTAACAGTTTAATTATGTTTTACATTATGAGACTGCCTCCTAACAGTTTAATTATGTTTTACATTATGAGACTGCCTCCTAACAGTTTAATTATGTTTTACATTATGAGACTGCCTCCTAACAGTTTAATTATGTTTACAATATGAGACTGCCTCCGAACAGTTTAATTATGTTTTACATTATGAGACTGCCTCCTGACAGTTTAATTATGTTTACAATATGAGACTGCCTCCTAACAGTTTAATTATGTTTTACATTATGAGACTGCCTCCTAACAGTTTAATTATGTTTTACAATATGAGACTGCCTCCTAACAGTTTAATTATGTTTTACATTATGAGACTGCCTCCTAACAGTTTAATTATGTTTTACATTATGAGACTGCCTCCTAACAGTTTAATTATGTTTTACATTATGAGACTGCCTCCTAACAGTTTAATTATGTTTTACAATATGAGACTGCCTCCGAACAGTTTAATTATGTTTTACATTATGAGACTGCCTCCTAACAGTTTAATTATGTTTACAATATGAGACTGCCTCCGAACAGTTTCATTATGTTTTACATTATGAGACTGCCTCCTAACAGTTTAATTATGTTTACAATATGAGACTGCCTCCGAACAGTTTCATTATGTTTTACATTATGAGACTGCCTCCTAACAGTTTAATTATGTTTACAATATGAGACTGCCTCCTAACAGTTTAATTATGTTTTACATTATGAGACTGCCTCCTAACAGTTTAATTATGTTTTACATTATGAGACTGCCTCCTAACAGTTTAATTGTGTTTTACATTATGAGACTGCCTCCTAACAGTTTAATTATGTTTACAATATGAGACTGCCTCCTAACAGTTTCATTATGTTTTACATTATGAGACTGCCTCCTAACAGTTTAATTATGTTTACAATATGAGACTGCCTCCTAACAGTTTAATTATGTTTTACATTATGAGACTGCCTCCTAACAGTTTAATTATGTTTTACATTATGAGACTGCCTCCGAACAGTTTAATTATGTTTTACATTATGAGACTGCCTCCGAACAGTTTAATTATGTTTTACATTATGAGACTGCCTCCTAACAGTTTAATTATGTTTTACATTATGAGACTGCCTCCTAACAGTTTAATTATGTTTACAATATGAGACTGCCTCCTAACAGTTTAATTATGTTTTACATTATGAGACTGCCTGCTAACAGTTTAATTATGTTTTACATTATGAGACTGCCTCCTAACAGTTTAATTATGTTTTACAATATGAGACTGCCTCCTAACAGTTTAATTATGTTTTACATTATGAGACTGCCTCCTAACAGTTTAATTATGTTTTACATTATGAGACTGCCTCCTAACAGTTTAATTATGTTTTACATTATGAGACTGCCTCCTAACAGTTTAATTATGTTTTACATTATGAGACTGCCTCCTAACAGTTTAATTATGTTTACAATATGAGACTGCCTCCGAACAGTTTAATTATGTTTTACATTATGAGACTGCCTCCTAACAGTTTAATTATGTTTTACATTATGAGACTGCCTCCTAACAGTTTAATTATGTTTTACATTATGAGACTGCCTCCTAACAGTTTAATTATGTTTTACATTATGAGACTGCCTCCTAACAGTTTAATTATGTTTACAATATGAGACTGCCTCCTAACAGTTTAATTATGTTTTACATTATGAGACTGCCTCCTAACAGTTTAATTATGTTTTACAATATGAGACTGCCTGCTAACAGTTTAATTATGTTTTACATTATGAGACTGCCTCCTAAGAGTTTAATTATGTTTACATTATGAGACTGCCTGCTAACAGTTTAATTATGTTTTACATTATGAGACTGCCTCCTAACAGTTTAATTATGTTTTACATTATGAGACTGCCTCCTAAGAGTTTAATTATGTTTACAATATGAGACTGCCTCCTAAGAGTTTAATTATGTTTACAATATGAGACTGCCTCCTAACAGTTTAATTATGTTTACATTATGAGACTGCCTCCTAACAGTTTAATTATGTTTTACATTATGAGACTGCCTCCTAACAGTTTAATTATGTTTTACATTATGAGACTGCCTCCTAACAGTTTAATTATGTTTTACATTATGAGACTGCCTCCTAACAGTTTAATTATGTTTTACATTATGAGACTGCCTCCGAACAGTTTCATTATGTTTTACATTATGAGACTGCCTCCTAACAGTTTAATTATGTTTACAATATGAGACTGCCTCCTAACAGTTTAATTATGTTTTACATTATGAGACTGCCTCCTAACAGTTTAATTATGTTTACAATATGAGACTGCCTCCTAACAGTTTAATTATGTTTTACATTATGAGACTGCCTCCTAACAGTTTAATTATGTTTTACATTATGAGACTGCCTCCTAACAGTTTAATTATGTTTACAATATGAGACTGCCTCCGAACAGTTTAATTATGTTTTACATTATGAGACTGCCTCCTAACAGTTTAATTATGTTTACAATATGAGACTGCCTCCGAACAGTTTCATTATGTTTTACATTATGAGACTGCCTCCTAACAGTTTAATTATGTTTACAATATGAGACTGCCTCCGAACAGTTTCATTATGTTTTACATTATGAGACTGCCTCCTAACAGTTTAATTATGTTTACAATATGAGACTGCCTCCTAACAGTTTAATTATGTTTTACAATATGAGACTGCCTCCTAACAGTTTAATTATGTTTTACATTATGAGACTGCCTCCTAACAGTTTAATTATGTTTTACATTATGAGACTGCCTCCTAACAGTTTAATTATGTTTACAATATGAGACTGCCTCCTAACAGTTTAATTATGTTTTACATTATGAGACTGCCTGCTAACAGTTTAATTATGTTTTACATTATGAGACTGCCTCCTAACAGTTTAATTATGTTTTACAATATGAGACTGCCTCCTAACAGTTTAATTATGTTTTACAATATGAGACTGCCTCCTAACAGTTTAATTATGTTTTACATTATGAGACTGCCTCCTAACAGTTTAATTATGTTTTACATTATGAGACTGCCTCCTAACAGTTTAATTATGTTTTACATTATGAGACTGCCTCCTAACAGTTTAATTATGTTTTACATTATGAGACTGCCTCCTAACAGTTTAATTATGTTTTACATTATGAGACTGCCTCCTAACAGCTTAATTATGTTTTACATTATGAGACTGCCTCCTAACAGTTTAATTATGTTTTACATTATGAGACTGCCTCCTAACAGTTTAATTATGTTTACAATATGAGACTGCCTCCGAACAGTTTAATTATGTTTTACATTATGAGACTGCCTCCTAACAGTTTAATTATGTTTTACATTATGAGACTGCCTCCTAACAGTTTAATTATGTTTTACATTATGAGACTGCCTCCTAACAGTTTAATTATGTTTTACATTATGAGACTGCCTCCTAACAGTTTAATTATGTTTACAATATGAGACTGCCTCCTAACAGTTTAATTATGTTTTACATTATGAGACTGCCTCCTAACAGTTTAATTATGTTTTACAATATGAGACTGCCTGCTAACAGTTTAATTATGTTTTACATTATGAGACTGCCTCCTAAGAGTTTAATTATGTTTTACATTATGAGACTGCCTCCTAACAGTTTAATTATGTTTACAATATGAGACTGCCTCCTAACAGTTTAATTATGTTTTACAATATGAGACTGCCTCCTAACAGTTTAATTATGTTTTACAATATGAGACTGCCTCCTAACAGTTTAATTATGTTTTACATTATGAGACTGCCTCCTAACAGTTTAATTATGTTTTACATTATGAGACTGCCTCCTAACAGTTTAATTATGTTTACAATATGAGACTGCCTCCTAACAGTTTAATTATGTTTTACATTATGAGACTGCCTGCTAACAGTTTAATTATGTTTTACATTATGAGACTGCCTCCTAACAGTTTAATTATGTTTTACAATATGAGACTGCCTCCTAACAGTTTAATTATGTTTTACAATATGAGACTGCCTCCTAACAGTTTAATTATGTTTTACATTATGAGACTGCCTCCTAACAGTTTAATTATGTTTTACATTATGAGACTGCCTCCTAACAGTTTAATTATGTTTTACATTATGAGACTGCCTCCTAACAGTTTAATTATGTTTTACATTATGAGACTGCCTCCTAACAGTTTAATTATGTTTTACATTATGAGACTGCCTCCGAACAGTTTAATTATGTTTTACATTATGAGACTGCCTCCTAACAGTTTAATTATGTTTTACATTATGAGACTGCCTCCTAACAGTTTAATTATGTTTTACATTATGAGACTGCCTCCTAACAGTTTAATTATGTTTTACATTATGAGACTGCCTCCTAACAGTTTAATTATGTTTACAATATGAGACTGCCTCCTAACAGTTTAATTATGTTTTACATTATGAGACTGCCTCCTAACAGTTTAATTATGTTTTACAATATGAGACTGCCTGCTAACAGTTTAATTATGTTTTACATTATGAGACTGCCTCCTAAGAGTTTAATTATGTTTTACATTATGAGACTGCCTCCTAACAGTTTAATTATGTTTTACATTATGAGACTGCCTCCTAACAGTTTAATTGTGTTTTACATTATGAGACTGCCTGCTAACAGTTTAATTATGTTTTACATTATGAGACTGCCTCCTAACAGTTTAATTATGTTTTACATTATGAGACTGCCTCCTAAGAGTTTAATTATGTTTACAATATGAGACTGCCTCCTAAGAGTTTAATTATGTTTACAATATGAGACTGCCTCCTAACAGTTTAATTATGTTTACAATATGAGACTGCCTCCGAACAGTTTAATTATGTTTTACATTATGAGACTGCCTCCGAACAGTTTAATTATGTTTTACATTATGAGACTGCCTGCTAACAGTTTAATTATGTTTTACATTATGAGACTGCCTGCTAACAGTTTAATTATGTTTTACATTATGAGACTGCCTCCTAACAGTTTAATTATGTTTTACATTATGAGACTGCCTCCTAACAGTTTAATTATGTTTTACATTATGAGACTGCCTCCTAACAGTTTAATTATGTTTTACATTATGAGACTGCCTCCTAACAGTTTAATTATGTTTTACATTATGAGACTGCCTCCTAACAGTTTAATTATGTTTTACATTATGAGACTGCCTCCTAACAGTTTAATTATGTTTTACATTATGAGACTGCCTCCTGCGATGCTGAGTTTTTAATACTGACATCAAGATTGAACCTACATCTAATTCATCATTTTTAATCAATTAATCATGTGTTAGTTAGTGTGTTGTGTGCATTTTGTTATCAGGCCAAACTGTCAATTATCCGTGTCTGTTACAAAGCGTATAAAATACAAAATACATGGAATACATGTTTCATCACACACACTGAAGAATACATCAAGATCAATATCAGGATCAACAACTGACCTACAAGATCAGGCAACAACTGACCTACACGATCAGGATCAACAACTGACCTACAAGATCAGACAACATCTGACCTACAAGATCAGACAACAACTGACCTACAAGATCAGACAACAACTGACCTACAAGATCAGACAACAACTGACCTACAAGATCAGAAGATACAAATCTACTGCTAACCCAAGATAAATATTTACGAGCAAAGTACCTTTTTTTTATTTCACCTGGAAATTGTTGGAACTGGACGACTTAATTGAACTTTAAGCTGGGAGAAGAAGAAAAAAGATTAGCCTGTTCCTCTCCTGGCAGCAGCAAACAGCCAAGGGCACTAGCCCGACAACTAATGTGTGGAATATTGCAATTAGCATAGCAAAGTACTTGCAGGGATCAAATTAAAAAATTCATTAACGCACGCACTTAATTAAGAAACACTTTTGGGTTTACATGATAAATTATGACATGTATTAAATTGTGGGCTACAAGCTGTAATGGCTTCGTGGCTCCTGGGCATAGTTTCTCCTCAGGTTCAAGGAACTCTCCAAGGACCCTCAGGTATTTGTAAGGAGTTTTATTAGAAGGAAATATCTGTCTCCTTGCAAGGACTATATGTACATGCTGTCATTTTGGACGTGAGATGAGGAAGAGCAGGGGGCGCTATGCATCTTTAGGCATCTTACCTCAACACGGTACGTTTAATTGAAACATGAGAGCGAGTTAAGAAGAGCCATCGTCAACTAGATGAAAAGTCTTAGGGAACTTTAGGGAGATTGTCTTCCTTTAAGCGATTCATGTCAACAACAACAAAAAAGATAAACTGTCAGACCAAATGAAGCCCATTTGACCTGAAGAATCATTTAAAGGCTGTATCACATCCGGACGTGATTGGGAGTCCGGCGCACAATTGGCCTAGCGTCGTCCGGGTTTGACCGGGGTAAATAAGTTGTAAATAAGAATTTGTTCTTAACCTCTAACGGATGAGTGTCCCTATACTGACTTGTCTAGATAAACAAAGGTTACATAAATTTAAAAAAATACAAATAAAAGGATACCATGACAGTTTTCAGTTTGATCATATTGATACATTATACCAGTGTGTCCTCAGCGAAAGGGTCTCTAAAGGAGACCATCCACATCGATGGTGCTGTAGTGGATCGGGTCGAGAAGGCTGATCACTGAACTTCAAGTTCCTCGGTGTCCATATGGTCCACGCACACCCACACAGTTGTGAAGAGGGCTGAAAAGATTTGGCATTGACCCTCAGATCCTCAAAAAGTTCTACAGCTGCACCATTGAGAGCATCTTGACTGGCTACATCACCGTTTGGTACGGCAACTGCAAGGCACCCGACTGCAAGACACTCGACTGCAAGGCACCCGACTGCAAGGCACTACAGAGGTTAGTGCGGATTGTGCAAAAATAAATTCAAAGACTCCAGCCACCTAAGCCATAAAGTGTTCTCTCTGCTACCGCACGACAAGCGCTACCAGTCTGGAACCAACAGAAGACCCGAACAGTTTCTGTACTGGTGCTCCCTGTATATTACCATGTTATTTTTCCTCGTTATTGTTATTCATTATTCAATGTGTATTTATTCCTTGTGTCACTATTTCTATATTTTTGGGGTCCCCCACAATGAAATCGGGGAGGGGACTGTGGATCTGACAGTTCGTACATTAGTCACACGCTATGTCTCAGACAGCATTGGACCGATTTTGACGAAACTTGGGTGAATGTAAAAAAAGACACTGATTGGCCCAAGGCGGGAGCTATAGTAATTAACTGAAGTGTGTTAGTCACACGCGATATCTCCATTGGCCCAAAGGGGGGCGATCCCATCATTTGTGTGGGACGACATGTTTACTGTTGCCTTGTTTAATAAAAAATAAGTTTTATCTTTAACTCTGCATTGCTGGAAATGAACCCGTAAGTAAGCATTTCACTGTTAGTATACACCTGTTGTTTACCAAGCAGAGAGAGAGAAAAAAAGACAGAAAGGGAGTGAGAGAGACAGAGACAGAGAGACAGAAAGACAGAGAGAGAGAGACAGAAAGACAGAGACAGAGAGAGAGACAGAGACAGAGAGACAGAGACAGAGACGATCTCCTCTGGGCTGGTGGGAGGCTGATCACTGACCCTCTGGGCTGGTGGGAGGCTGATCACTGACCCTCTGGGCTGGTGGGAGGCTGATCACTGATCCTCTGGGCTGGTGGGAGGCTGATCACTGACCCTCTGGGCTGGTGGGAGGCTGATCACTGATCCTCTGGGTTGGTGAGAGGCTGATCACTGATCCTCTGGGCTGGTGGGAGGCTGATCACTGACCCTCTGGGCTGGTGGGAGGCTGATCACTGACCCTCTGGGCTGGTGAGAGGTTGATCACTGACCCTCTAGACTGGTGGGAGGCTGGTCACTGATCAGTGTCAAATCAGGGAAACACTAAAACTTAATCAACACATTCACACATTGAGGGTGATCCCACAGTTAGCATACAACAGATAGCATTAGCATCCCATAGCCCAGTTACCATTAGTATAATTAGCATAGCATTGGCTTTATTAGCATCGTTAAACACAATCTCAAAAACAAGCAAGTCACTAAATCATGTCCCCCTAATAGGTTTAAGCATTATTTAACCATGCAAGTCAATTTAAAACAAAATGTTATTTACAATGACAGCCGGGTGATATACTCATACATAAAGGAAGGCAAGCAGATCATTACTGCTTCCTGCAGCGTCCTTAACATCTCTTGGCCGTGTCCTCTTTGTTGTCAAGGGAACCTCTTGGCGTGACGCTCATGAACTCTGATTACGTGAAGTGGCCATTTTACAAATCCTCTTTATTTAGAGCTCTCCAGTAAACTTAGCGACCGGGGCATCCCGGTAAGTCGGTACAAATACGTGACCGGGGCATCCCAGTAAGTAGGTACAAATACGTGTCTGGAGCAGCCTTGTATATTTGAGAGACACTGAATCTAATCTTGTGCATCTGACTCATCCAAGTTGTGTTGTAGCTACATAATTGTGGTAGCTAGAGAATCCAACTGTGTTACTTTACTTTGTTGTAAATCAGTGTGGTTAGGGAAAGAGTTAGGGGAAACGGCAAAGGTAAGGGACAGGGTAAGCAGAAAGTGAATTAGGGATAGGGTTTAGTGGATAGTGAGTTAGGGTTTAGTGGATAGTGAGTTAGGGTTTAGTGGATAGTGAGTTAGGGTTTAGTGGATAGCGAGTTAGGGTTTAGTGGATAGTGAGTTAGTGAGTTGGGGTTTAGTGGATAGTGAGTTAGGGTTTAGTGGATAGTGAGTTGGGGTTTAGTGGATAGTGAGTTGGGGTTTAGTGGATAGTGAGTTAGGGTTTAGTGAGTTAGGGTTTAGTGGATAGTGAGTTGGGGTTTAGTGGATAGTGAGTTGGGTTTAGTGGATAGTGAGTTAGGGTTTAGTGGATAGTGAGTTAGGGTTTAGTGGATAGTGAGTTAGGGTTTAGTGGATAGTGAGTTAGGGTTTAGTGGATAGTGAGTTAGTGAGTTGGGGTTTAGTGGATAGTGAGTTAGGGTTTAGTGGATAGTGAGTTGGGGTTTAGTGGATAGTGAGTTGGGGTTTAGTGGATAGTGAGTTAGGGTTTAGTGAGTTAGGTTTAGTGGATAGTGAGTTGGGGTTTAGTGGATAGTGAGTTGGGTTTAGTGGATAGTGAGTTAGGGTTTAGTGGATAGTGAGTTAGGGTTTAGTGGATAGTGAGTTAGGGTTTAGTGGATAGTGAGTTAGGGTTTAGTGGATAGTGAGTTGGGGTTTAGTGGATAGTGAGTTAGGGTTTAGTGGATAGTGAGTTAGGGTTTAGTGGATAGTGAGTTGGGGTTTAGTGGATAGTGAGTTGGGGTTTAGTGGATAGTGAGTTGGGGTTTAGTGGATAGTGAGTAGTGAGTTAGGGTTTAGTGGATAGTGAGTTGGGGTTTAGAGGATAGTGAGTTAGGGTTTAGTGGATAGTGAGTTGGGGTTTAGTGGATAGTGAGTTAGGGTTTAGTGGATAGTGAGTTAGGGTTTAGAGGATAGTGAGTTAGGGTTTAGTGAGTTAGGGTTTAGTGGATAGTGAGTTAGGGTTTAGTGGATAGTGAGTTAGGGTTTAGTGGATAGTGAGTTAGGGTTTAGTGGATAGTGAGTAAGTGTTTAGTGAGTTAGGGTTTAGTGGATAGTGAATTAGGGTTAGTGGATAGTGAGTTAGGGTTTAGAGGATAGTGAATTAGGGTTTAGTGGATAGTGAGTTAGGGTTTAGTGGATAGTGAGTTGGGGTTTAGTGGATAGTGAGTAAGGGTTTAGTGGATAGTGAGTTGGGGTTTAGTGGATAGTGAGTTGGGGTTTTTGTGGATAGTGAGTTGGGGTTTAGTGGATAGTGAGTTGGTATTTATTGGATAGTGAGTTAGGGTTTAGTGGATAGTGAGTTGGGGTTTAGTGGATAGTGAGTTGGGGTTTAGTGGATAGTGAGTTAGGGTTTAGTGAGTTAGGGTTTAGGTGATAAGTGAGTTGGGTTTAGTGGATAGTGAGTTGGGTTTAGTGGATAGTGAGTTAGGGTTGGTAGTGGATAGTGAGTTAGGGTTTAGTGGATAGTGAGTTAGGGTTTAGTGGATAGTGAGTTAGTGAGTTGGGGTTTAGTGGATAGTGAGTTAGGGTTTAGTGGATAGTGAGTTGGGGTTTAGTGGATAGTGAGTTGGGGTTTAGTGGATAGTGAGTTAGGGTTTAGTGAGTTAGGGTTTAGTGGATAGTGAGTTGGGGTTTAGTGGATAGTGAGTTGGGTTTAGTGGATAGTGAGTTAGGGTTTAGTGGATAGTGAGTTAGGGTTTAGTGGATAGTGAGTTAGGGTTTAGTGGATAGTGAGTTAGGGTTTAGTGGATAGTGAGTTGGGGTTTAGTGGATAGTGAGTTAGGGTTTAGTGGATAGTGAGTTAGGGTTTAGTGGATAGTGAGTTGGGGTTTAGTGGATAGTGAGTTGGGGTTTAGTGGATAGTGAGTTGGGTTTAGTGGATAGTGAGTAGTGAGTTAGGGTTTAGTGGATAGTGAGTTGGGGTTTAGAGGATAGTGAGTTAGGGTTTAGTGGATAGTGAGTTGGGGTTTAGTGGATAGTGAGTTAGGGTTTAGTGGATAGTGAGTTAGGGTTTAGTGGATAGTGAGTTAGGGTTAGTGAGTTAGGGTTTAGTGGATAGTGAGTTAGGGTTTAGTGGATAGTGAGTTAGGGTTTAGTGGATAGTGAGTTAGGGTTTAGTGGATAGTGAGTAAGTGATAGTGAGTAGGGTTTAGTGGATAGTGAATTAGGGTTTAGTGGATAGTGAGTTAGGGTTTAGAGGATAGTGAATTAGGGTTTAGTGGATAGTGAGTTAGGGTTTAGTGGATAGTGAGTTGGGGTTTAGTGGATAGTGAGGGGTTTAGTGGATAGTGAGTTGGTTTAGTGGATAGTGAGTTAGGGTTTTGTGGATAGTGAGTTGGGGTTTAGTGGATAGTGAGTTGGTATTTATTGGATAGTGAGTTAGGGTTTAGTGGATAGGAGTTGGGGTTATGGATAGTGAGTTGGGGTTTAGTGG
>NC_052307.1:6324381-6471310 GCF_016432855.1 Salvelinus namaycush
GTATGTACTTTTATCTCAGCATGTCTACAGATTCTCCCTTCACCCTGTTTTTGTTTGCTTTGAAATGTTGACACTGGAGACTGTTATGAAGTTAAAAGAGCTCTACAGTACTATTAGGCTTATGCTATGAAATACAGTGTGTTCGGAAAGTATTCACACCCCTTCACTTTTTTCATGTTTCCATGTACTTTGTTGAAGCACCTTTAGCAGCGATTACAGCCTCGAGTCTTCTTAGGTATGACGCTACAAGCTTGGCACACCTGCATCTGGGGAGTTTCTCCCATTCTTCTCTGCAGATCCTCTCAAGCTCTATCAGTTTGGATGGGGGGCGTGGCTGCACAGCTATTTTCAGGTCTTTCCAGAGATGTTTGATCAGGTTCAAGTCCGGCCTTTGGGCTGGGCCACTCAAGGACCTTCAGAGACTTGTCCCGAAGCCCTCCTGCATTGTCTTGGCTATGTGCTTAGGGTTATTGTCCTGTTGGAAGGTAAACCTTTGCCCCAATCTGAGGTCCTGAGCGCTCTGGAGCAGGTTTTCATCAAGGATCTGTGCCACTCGGGAGCCCTCGAAATGTACAGCGACAGATTTCAAAAGATTCTTACAGTATTCACCCTGCACACCAAGTCAGAACCGTAGGATAAATAAAGGGGGCATTTAAGCAGACAATGAAAGCTCTTACAATATTAAATTGTTACATTTCTCTAAAACAGGCTAAAGGCTACATGTGCACCACCAAGCCAGAACTGTCGGCAAAAATAGGAGGGGAAACGGGACCAAACTATTATGGTGAGGCACATGGGCTCCGTACAGCTTACTGCACAACACAACACTTTGTATTACTTTCTTAGCTACAGTATAAATATCTCCCTAGCATATTACATTATTCATGAAGCAGCATACAATACATTTTTGGACTCACCTTGTTGTGCTATGAACACTTGAACAAGAAGGTGGCGCAGTGGTCCTTCGTGATCAAACTTTGTCATCAAAGTCTGGCATTCTCTGGATTGATGATGCTTCAAGATAACTGGGAACCCAGAAAAAAAAGGTAGAATCATGATGATGTCAGTAATCTTCAGGTCAGAGCTCTAGAAAGAGGCCCGAGTTCCCGACTTGCAATTCCGAGTTGGATGACCGTTCAAAACGTATTTTCCCAGTCGAAGCAATTTTTTTTCCAGAGTTCCCAGTTGTCTTGAACTCACTGAAATTAGATTTCCTAGTTTTGAGTTTCCAGTTGTTTTGAGCGTGGCAGAAGTCGTGCTGGATTGACACCATAGCCAATGTTGAATGTTTATTATTTTAAGCTTGGGAGAGACCCTTAAACCCAGACGTGGGACCAAACACCCACTCCACTGAACACCAATTCCTACCAAACCACTCATTGTTGAATTTGCGATTTCCAACTTGTTATGTAATGTTTATGTCCAATGGCCGATGAGCACCGATACGTTTTATTTGGTACGGCAACTGCACCGCCCTCAACCTCAACCGCAAGGCTCTCCAGAGGGTGGTGCGGTCTGCACAACACATCACCTAAACTACCTGCCCTCCATGACACCTACAGCACTTGATGTCACAGAAAGCCAAAAAGATTAAGGACAACCACCCGAGCCACTGCCTTTTCACCTCGCTATCATCCAGAAGGTGAGGTCAGTACAGGTGCATCAAAGCTGAGACCGAGAGATTGAAAAACAGCTTCCATCTCAAGGCCATCAGACTGCTAAACAGCAATCACTAACCCAGAGAGGTTGCTGCCTACATTGAGACCCAATCACTGGACACTTTAATAAATGGATCACGAGTCACTTTAAACAATGCCACTTTCAATAATTCCACTTTAATGTTTACATATCTTACATTACTCATATCACATGTATATACCGTATTTTATACCTCTACTGCACCTTGTCTACGCCGCTCATCTATGTACATATATGTACATATTCTCATTCACCGCTTTAGATTTGTGTGTATTAGGTAGTTGTTGAGGAATTGTTAGATTACTTGTTAGATATTACTGCACTGTTGGAACTAGAAGCACAAGCATTTCGCTACACTCGCATTAACATCTGCTAACCATGTGTATGTGACTAATAAAATTTGATTTTCAAGCTCTACCCTTAGATTTGGTGATGACGTAGTCTCCCCACGCAACTCGAGAACATGACCAACCCTTACACTCCGTATTTCCACTGGCTGCCCCACCACCACAGAAAGCACTGTGCTAGGCTGAAACACCTGCATTTTGGAGCTGCCTTATTCAAGAAAGCAAAAAAGAGACCTTCGTTTGTATGCGGCTTTATTAACTAAATTGTTGTATATATTTTTTTTTACATTCTTTGCAAACTGATATGTGACACGTATTAATGCCAAAATAACATGCAAAACAGGCATGTTTTTGTTTTTATAGCTAGCTAGAAGGGTGGGGCTCTGCTCTGATTGGTCGCCACTGCCCTGTTGGCACAAGTTGGAGGGAGTTGGAATTTAACTAACAAATTAGTTTACGAAAAGGTACGCTTAATCCATTATAAACCCATCTATATAATTTATTATACAAGAGACAAAATTCACAAAATCTACAGCACAACGACAGAGTCATGTCTTCAGTACACTGGAAATGAATATGAATACGACCTTTAGATCGCGAAAACGTCTATCAAACATGTCAGATTTCAATACTGGTCGATGTCATAACGCGGGAGGTTGTGTTCTCCCGAATGAGACATTGGTCATATTTTTGCGATATTCCTACCTCTAGAAATGTGTAACTTAACAGAGGGTCTAACACATATATTTGTGCGTTGCATAGTGCCGTCGCTAATGTCAGACTCCACTCTTAGAGCCACATCGACCTGCAAATTGAACGTGATGAGATTGTAGACTCCTAAAAAGCTAGCCAACCAGCTCATAGAGAGAACATTGCATTATGGGTTTTGTTGTCGACTTCAGCTGCATTATATTTCAGCAACGATTTTCACATGTTGCTACCAACCTTACTATAACGACAAAAATAAAAATTTGTTCACAAAAAATATTGTTCTCACATATTAGTGTTATGTAACACTGTAAAGTGTAGGAATGAGTGGATTTTTCCTTTAATGTTTAGACAATTATTGTTCATATCATGAATAAATACAGGTTATTGATACTTCTCTACTATTCGAAATTCCGTTACCCGGAAGTGCTTTTTATGTGTTACTGAAGAGACGCTGATCCAATCTGGATTCATCAGTCTTCAAAACGGTATCGCCAGTATTTATAACTTCTTACACCTTCAATCCATTTCACCCTCAAAATGTCTAAACTACAGCTGCTTAATGTGCTTCTCAAAGAAAAATTAACCTCAGTTCCGTTGGAGATATCCGTGGCAGTCCAAAAAACGATGGCAGAGTACCTAGAAGAAATCTCCCGTTTGAAACGGGCGAATGCACGTCTACGAAAATTGCTGGATTTGGTTTTTAAACCAGAGATAAAGTTGCATAGATTAGCAGGTTTGTGTCTATTTGTCATTCATTATACCTTGTAGCCTAATTGTCGTCATTTACATTTTAGATATATATCTTAAATGACCGCGTTATTCGCGTTATTCATGAATTTCATGAAGCAAAACATTTTGAAGCAAAACAGTGTGGTACTGGATACCGGAAGAAAAGCAGAAATGGAAGTCACTGTCCCTATTTTTAGTGGAAGTCACTAGACCTATTTCTTGTCTCTTTTCAGTGTTTACGGTTTAATCAAATTTCATCCTTTCTCGTTCCCTCCAGTCCTCCAGCAGCTCAGTCTCACTGAAGAGGAGATTAACCCAGAGCAGCAGGAATGGAGCCCTGGTCTGGGTCCAGTGGAGTCTGATGCAGAAGAGTCTATATGGGACTCTTTCAACATCATAACTGAAGAGAACCAAACAGAATCTGATGGCGAGAGCTACGGTGAGTCCGAATTAACCAGTGATTATGAGCCCCCCTCTGAAGTAAATGCAGACAGTGACAACAGTGGAAGTCATAAAGGAAAAATGGATGGAGTGGAGAAGAGAATATCACTGTCAGGGTTAAAGCCTCTTAAATCAAAGCGAGGAAGAGGACGGCCAAGAAAAGAAACCAGTGAGTTGCCTGATCTGATATGTGACGTGTGCGGGAAATGCTTGGCGAATGAACGTAGTCTGAAAAGGCATCGGCAAAGCCGGCACAGTAAAGACAGACCATACATGTGCGACACATGTGGACACTGTTTTGCCATGAACTGCTCCCTGAGGAGGCACATGAAGATTCACATGGAGGAGAGACAACATGGCTGCACCGAATGTGGCAAGCGTTTTTTTCACAAGAAAAGCCTGAAAAATCACATGGATACTCATAAAGGGCTAGTTTTTAAATGTGATTTTTGTGGAAAATGTGTGATGACAAAAGCAAGTCTGAAACTACATCGGCGAATTCACACTGGGGAGAAATCGCATCCGTGCAAAGAATGTGACAAAGCCTTCTACCGCGAGTCAGACTTGATAAAGCACATGAGAACTCACACTGGGGAGAAACCATTTCGGTGCAAAGAATGTGGCAGATGCTTCGTTGAGAAGGGAACCCTGACAAAGCATATGATGACTCACACAGAGGAGAAACCACATCGCTGCAACAAATGTGGCAGGTGCTTTGGTCTGAAGGGAAACCTGACCGTGCATATGAGGACTCATACAGGGGAGGGAGTTCAATGTCATCTATGTGGAACTCACTTGAAATTAGCATCAAGTCTGAAAAGACATCTACAAACTCACAGAAGGAATATTCACAACAACGCACACTCCCCTGGTTCCCACTCGAAGCGTACATCCTCTTCAAGACCCTGGTGTTTGCCTACGGAGCAGCAAGGGGAACTGCCCCTCCCTACCTTCAGGCTATGCTCAAACCCTACACCCCAATCCGAGCACTCCATTCTGCCACCTCTGGTCTCTTGGCCCCCCCATCCCTATGAGGGGCTGGCTCCCGCTCATACCAGTCAAAGCTCTTCTCTTCCCTGGTACCCAAATGGTGGAACAAGCTTCCCCCAAATGAAAATGACTGAAAACCAGGAGCCCCCTCACTAAGTATCTTGATTAAATCCCACAGCCCCCCCCCCATCTTGTTATTGTTTTTGAACACTTATTTGTTTACAATCATGATAGCTGTACTTTGTTTAAGGTTGACAGTTTGTTGGCCATTAGCCAATCGGTGAGTTCAAAGCTTGTGAATGTATCTAACTGGTATTTACGACTTCACAACTGGTAAATACTACCTTCCCCAATTGGATATGAACGCAGGATTATTGACTTGTTGGTTTATCCAAATGTACTGGTACAGATCTACTGCTCACACCACTGCTCTCAGGATCACTCCCCTTGACCCATCTTCCTCTACTTTCTTCACTGACTCAGCATATGACAACTTCTGCACTACTCTAACCCTGGAAACCTCAACCTGCCTCTTTTACATATGACATTTTTGATTCCCAGCCACATGGGCACCCGTACAATTAACACATACCACTACTTACCCCAGTGCTACACATTCCTTTGTCTCATACCCTTCTGCACACTTCACACCTAGGAACCTCCCTCCTACACACTGCTGCCACATGCTCATAAGCTTGACACCTGTAACAGCTAGGGATGCACGATATATCGGTGAGCATATCAGAATCGACCGATTTTAGCTAAAAATGCCAACATCGGCATTGGCCCGATGTCTAGTTTAACGCCGATGTGTAAAACTGATGTCAAAGCTGACGTGCATATATAACGTAGGTAGATGGCGTAATGACGCCACGGAAAATACAGCGCTACACAAAACAAAAGCAGAAAAATACTAAGCGCACACTTCCAACTAAACAAGTTCAAGTCCAGCAGTCATTTGAAAGAGTAAGAACATTTCAGTGAGACAACTCAAAAGGTGAAATCCATTAACACCAAGATAATGGAATTCATTGCCCTTGACAATAAACCATTCTCTGTCGTGGATGATGTTGGCTTTCGCCGACTGTTCGAGCACCTCGAGCCCTGGCACACAATACCAAGTAGGCGCTATTTTTCAGATGTTGCCCTACCGGAGTTACACAGTACTGTTGAAACGTACATCTTTGAGCTACTTGCTATGGGCGTCACTGCTATTAGCTTCACGACTGACATTTGGACCAGCGATGTCAGCCCCATGAGCATGCTGAGTCTGACAGCACAGTGGGTCGACGAGGATCTCATACTGAGGAAAGCCGTATTGCATGCTCAAGAATGTGCTGGTTCTCATACCGCTGCTGCCATTTCAATGGCATTTGAGAACATGTTTGAAATTTGGAAAGATGAACACACTCCTAGCTCCATTCGAACAACTGACTGGAGAAATAAGCTCATCAACTGCGTCTGTAGCAGACGTGATACCCTCTGTCATGGCATTGAAACACCTGCTCAACAAAACTGCTGACACAGACCGTGGGGTTAAAACTTGCAAAAGTACTTGAGGCTGTGAACAAGCGATTCGGTGGCATTCTCTCTGAGCCTCTTTACTGTGTCGCCACCATGCTCGATACTAGGTACAAGGACCGCTACTTCGATGCAGACAAGAAACAGGGTTTACGTAAAATGTTAGACACAGCTGGACAAGATGGAAATGAACACAGTGACAGTGCGCACAGAGGAAGAGAGGCCACGAACAGATAGAGCTGAAACTTCACTGCTTGACATGCATGATGAAATTCTGGTTGAGACTGAACAAATGAACAATGAAACAGCAGAGCAAGTAGGTGAAAGAAATGGGTTTTGATTATGTTTGTTTTGCTCTCAAGGAAATTTTGTTGGCATTTACGTATGTCCCCATTACCAGTAAAACATAATCAAAACCCATCTCTTTCCCCAATTCGTTTAACGCGGAGCTTCTGCTCCTTCTGACCAGCAGAAACACAAACAATTATAACAGGACCACTTCTGGTTCCCTTCCGATTCCACAGCACCAGTGGTGAATTTAGCATGTAAATCTTGGTGGTGCAAAAGAAGCGTGGAATGCATGCCAGCAAAGCCACTACACAACACAACACTAAACAATACATCAATTGCACTATAACGGTGCAAAACTGTGCCCACAAACTGTTAGGGCCTACATAAAGCTGTCCCAACAGCAGAGTCCTAACATCTTACCGCTGCTACACCTGGCTATCAGCAGAGCCTTGTCTGGCAGCGAAACAGTTCATTCAGCCTCATTTACTGCCTTTAAAAAAACATAGCTGATTTGACTGACTTGCTTAAACAAATGTGGTTTCTAATGACAATTGAGATGTACAAACTATGGCATAAGGGGACGACAAGCGGATAAGAGGCAATCCGTAATTTTGATTAAGAAATTAATGAGCGAGCTAGGACGGACGTAGACATAGCTATTTGTTTAGCACTTTTGAAATATAAAGCGACAGAATTCAGAACATGGGTCGTTCTTACAGTGTTCTAACCCTGTACACCAAGTCAGAACAGTAGGACAAATAAAGGGGGCATATAAGCAGACAATGAAAGCTCTTACAATATTTGATGATTACATTTCTCTAAAACAGGCTATAGTCTACATGTGCACCACCAAGTCAGAACAGCAGGTGAAATTAAGAGGGGTAAATAGACAAAATTATTAGGGTGAGGCACATGGGCTACTAACAGCTTACTACACACCCCTTAGTATTACTTTCTTAGCTACAGTATACATTTCTCCCTGGCAAATTACATAATTTATGCAGCAGCATACAATACATTTTTGATGTTACCTTGTCGTGCTCACTTGAACAGGAAGGTGGCGAGGCGGTTCTTTGTGGGCAAATTTTGTCACTAAAGTCTGGCATTCTCTGGATTTAAGGTGCTTTCAAAACAACTGGGAACTCTGAGAAAAAGGTTGAATCGTGATGACGTCATTGCTTTTCAGGTCGTAGCTCTAGAAAGAGGCCGGATTTACAATTCCGAGTTGGATGACCGTTCAAAATGTCTTTTCCCAGTCGGAGCTCGTTTATTCCAGACTTCCCAGTTGTCTTGAACTTACTGATGTCAACTTTTCGCAGTTCCGAATTAAGTTGTTTTGAGCGCGGCACAAATCATGCTTCATTGACAGCATGGCCAATGTTGAATTTTTATCATTTTAAACTTGGAAAAGAGCTCCTTAATCCTAGATATGGGACCACACAGCCACTCCACTGAATAGCAGGCTAGTGATGGCTTTGCAATGCTTGCAGTTAGCCACTGTCACTGATTCCTTCCAAACCACTCATTGTTGAATTTGCGATTTCCAACTTGTTGTGTAATGTTTATGTCCAATGGCCGATGAGCACTGATACATTTTATCTATAATTTCTCTTCATTATTTCTCTTCATATGACAAGGATTAAAAAGAATTTGCCAGTAGATTGTCCACTTGATTCATGATGACTGACTGCTAGCTAAGATTTTGAAAGTATGATGTTGACATGATCAGTCCAATCAAAGCTACTGTACATATAATGTGATTTGACATCATTTTATCTGTGGCCAATGACCTTGAGCCTTCTTGGATGGGCACTTCTAATGTAACTCTACGGCAGCACCCAAGGGGCTAGAATTTTATAGCTCGACCTCTTGCACCCTCTACAACCACTGTGATTATTATTATTTGACCCTGCTGGTCATCTATGAACATTTGAACATCTTGGCCATGTACTGTTATAATCTCCACCCGGCACAGCAAGAAGGGGAATGGCCACCCCTCAGAGCCTGGTTCCTCTCTCGGTTTCTTTCTAGGTTCCTGTCTTTCTAGGGAGTTTTTCCTAGCCACCGTGTTTCTATGTCTGCATTGCTTGCTGTTTGGGGTTTTAGGCTGGGTTTCTGTATAGCACTTTGTGACGTCGGCTGATGTAAAAAGGGCTTTATAAATACATTTGATTGATAGACTTGGCGGTGACGTAGTGTCCCCATGAGTGAGAGAACACTGAGCCAATCTCTGTGCAACGCTCCATATTTTCTGCTGGCTTGCCCCACCACCACAGAAAGCACTGAGTGAGGCTGAAACACCTTCATTTTGGAGCTGCCTTACTTCAGAAAACAGAAAAGTGACCATGTTTTTATATGCAGCTTTATTAACTCAATGATATATATATACACTGCTCAAAAAAATAAAGGGAACACTAAAATAATACATCCTAGATCTGAATGAATGAAATATTCTTATTAAATACTTTTTTCTTTACATAGTTGAATGTGCTGACAACAAAATCACACAAAAATTATCAATGGAAATCAAATTTATCAACCCATGGAGGTCTGGATTTGGAGTCACACTCAAAATTAAAGTGGAAAACCACACTACAGGCTGATCCAACTTTGATGTAATGTCCTTAAAACAAGTCAAAATGAGGCTCAGTAGTGTGTGTGGCCTCCACGTGCGTGTATAACCTCCCTACAACGCCTGGGCATGCTCCTGATGAGGTGGCGGATGGTCTCCTGAGGGATCTCCTCCCAGACCTGGACTAAAGCATCCGCCAACTCCTGGACAGTCTGTGGTGCAACGTGGCGTTGGTGGATGGAGCGAGACATGATGTCCCAGATGTGCTCAATTGGATTCAGGTCTGGGGAACGGGCGGGCCAGTCCATAGCATCAATGCCTTCCTCTTGCAGGAACTGCTGACACACTCCAGCCACATGAGGTCTAGCATTGTCTTGCATTAGGAGGAACCCAGGGCCAACCGCACCAGCATATGGTCTCACAAGGGGTCTGAGGATCTCATCTCGGTACCTAATGGCAGTCAGGCTACCTCTGGCGAGCACATGGAGGGCTGTGCGGCCCCCCAAAGAAATGCCACCCCACACCATGACTGACCCACCACCAAACCGGTCATGCTGGAGGATGTTGCAGGCAGCAGAACGTTCTCCACGGCGTCTCCAGACTCTGTCACGTCTGTCACGTGCTCAGTGTGAACCTGCTTTCATCTGTGAAGAGCACAGGGCGCCAGTGGCGAATTTACCAATCTTGGTGTTCTCTGGCAAATGCCAAACGTCCTGTACGGTGTTGGGCTGTAAGCACAACCCCCACCTGTGGATGTCGGGCCCTCATACCACCCTCATGGAGTCTGTTTCTGACCGTTTGAGCAGACACATGCACATTTGTGGCCTGCTGGAGGTCATTTTGCAGGGTCTTTGGCAGTGCTCCTCCTGCTCAAAGGCGTAGGTAGCGGTACTGCTGCTGGGTTGTTGCCCTCCTACGGCCTCCTCCACGTCTCCTGATGTACTGGCCTGTCTCCTGGTAGCGCCTCCATGCTCTGGACACTACGCTGACAGACACAGCAAACCTTCTTGCCACAGCTCGCATTGATGTGCCATCCTGGATGAGCTGCACTACCTGAGCCACTTGTGTGGGTTGTAGACTCCGTCTCATGCTACCACTAGAGTGAAAGCACCGCCAGCATTCAAAAGTGACCAAAACATCAGCCAAGAAGCATAGGAACTGAGAAGTGGTCTGTGGTCACCACCTGCAGAACCACTCCTTTATTGGGGGTGTCTTGCTAATTGCCTATAATTTCCACCTGTTGTCTATTCCATTTGCACAACAGCATGTGAAATGTATTGTCAATCAGTGTTGCTTCCTAAGTGGACAGTTTGATTTCACAGAAGTGTGATTGACTTGGAGTTACATTGTGTTGTTTAAGTGTTCCCTTTATTTTTTTGAGCAGTGTATATATAGTACGTTGTTTGTTTGCAAACTGATGTGGCACATATTAATGCCAAAATAACACGCTAAACGGGCAACCCCCCCCCAAAAAAGAAGAATATATATACAGTTTAAGTCAGAAGTTTACATACACCTTAGCCAAATACATTTAAACTCAGTTTTTCACAATTCCTGACATTTAATCTTAGTAAAAATTCCCTGTCTTAGGTCAGTTGGAGTCACCACTTTATTTTAAGAATGTGAAATGTCAGAATAATAGTAGAGAGAATTATTTATTTCAGCATTTATTTCTTTCATCACATTCCCAGTGGGTCAGTAGTTTACATACACTCAATTAGTATTTGGTAGCATTGCCTTTAAATTGTTTAACTTGGGTCAAACGTTGGGTGAATTTTGGCCCATTCCTCCTTACAGAGCTGGTGTAACTGAGTCAGGTTTGTAAGCCTCCTTGCTCACACACACTTTTTCAGTTCTGCCCACAAATTTTCTATGGGATTGAGGTCAGGTATTGTGATGGCTACTCCAATACCTTGACTTAGTTGTCCTTAAGCCAGTTTGCCACAACTTTGGAAGTATGCTTGGGGTCATTGTCCATTTGGAACACTGGAATTGTGATACAGTGAATTATAAGTAAAAATGACTTGTGTCATGCACAAAGTAGATGTCCTAACCGACTTGCGAAAACTATAGTTTGTTAACAAGAAATTTGTGGAGTGGTTGAAAAACGAGTTTTAATGACTCCAACCTAAGTGTATGTAAACTTCCGACTTCAACTGTACATACATTGTACATTCATACTTGTACTGTACATACATCCTGAAACCACAAATGGATCTGCCAAAATGCAAGGGTCCACTTTTTCCTAAAACCTCATCCTACGGTCACAGGCTCGTCTTCATCCAGACCCTCAGTGCAAGCATCGGGTTTCGAGAACTTCACCACACCTACCATCTCCGATACCTCGCCCTCATTCACTTTATTTCTCCTCTTGTCTTCGATCCGGCATACGGCTCTCTGCTTACATTTTCAACCATTCTTCTTTAACAAACCATCTCTCTTTTTTACGCCATTTTTAGCCGACTCAAGCTCACCCTCTTCCTCCCTCTCTCTCAGACCTCCTCTGCCTCTCTCCCCCCCCAATTCCTCCTCCTTATTCCAAGTATACGTCTCCTTATTATGATAATACTGCACTTCTCCTGACAAACATCTTGTTCTTGTCCTCTCAAGGGACGCGATTTTACTGGCTGTCACAATCTCCGTACAATCAGCACGAACCCCTCGAGATGTAGCGCTCAACTGTGCATCCCACTCGTAAAGCCATTGTGAATATTTTTCATCATTTCGTCTTAATTACCGGTATTCATTTAGTGACCCGGCAGGGCTTAACTATGCCGCGTTCATGTACTATTCGGAACTACTTAACTTGGAAATGTCAGACTTGCTAACTGGTTGTAGTTATACACGTGCTGCGTTCAAATCAGCAAGTCGGACATTTCCGAGTTTTCTAGTTGCGACTAGCACGTGAATGCGGCATTATTCTTGCTGACTTCATAACGGTGTTTCTTCCGGGATCACTGTCATCACTCCGCTACGGAGGTGTTCTTACTGGCAGCTAATTGTTAATCTGTATTTAAATTGACCTAATTTAATACAATTCACGACTGGAGTAGTATTGCACGTCGGAAATATGAAGGGAATGAAACCGCACCTCATTCTGTTGCTGCTCTTCGCGTCTTTGCTTTGTGCAGAGACGGCCAGAAGCCGGAAAGATTCCACCAACCAGAATAGTTTCAGAAGGGCGGCCAACGGATTCTACCAAATGTTAAGCAATATTTTTGGAGAGGACAACATCAGAGGTCTTTACAAGGTTAGTAATGGTTGATCAGCAAACCAAATGTTCCGTCCAATTAAGCCAATGTTATATGACAAGAGGTGTCCAAAGAAATGGTGGTAGTAGCTAACGGGCAGGTAGAGAGCTTGCTAACCAAGGGCGCCTAGACATTAAATGCATAAATGGTTGCCATTTTGAAAATAGTCTAGCTAGCAAGATAAGATGGACAAGCCAATAAGTAATATATTTTGAGATATCATTTTTATGTGGCACGACACATTTTCATGACTATTTATAGGTAGAAGAAACTAACGCTTTGAATCCTGACCAGACGATGCAGACACAGACTTCATGCACCTGACCTAGCCTCAGAGAGGAAAGGGGGATACCTACTCAGTTGTCCAACTGAATGCATCTTCCGCATTTAACCTAACCCCTCTGAATCAGAGCGGTGAGGGGGGCTGCCTTAATCGAATTCCACGTCATTGGGAAACGTGGGTTAACTTCCTTGCTCAGGGGCAGAACGACATTTTTACCTTGTCAGCTCGGGGATTCGATCCAACAACCTTTCGGTTACTGACCCAACGCCGTGTCTCGGTGGCGGCTACTCATCGACCTTGGCAACATTTCAGTGTTCTCTTGGAATCGCATTTTTTTTGTAAAGCATATTTGAGTTGTCCCTGTTGAAGTTCGAGACTGTCTAACGTTATGCAAATTCACGAGGCTAGCATAGCGTCTCACTCCATTGAATACCGGTGGTTGACGTCAATTTTTATATATATATATATATATATATATATATAAATAAAATCACACACACACTCCTCCACTTTTATTTTGGAATCTATAGAAATGCATTTGTTTTTGCCTCATGTATTCTATTACAGACACCTTAATACATACTTTAAAATGACATTATGTTAGCTAAACATAAAAATGAAAAATTTTGTAAACAATTTCCTTAAAGTATATATATTTTGAGATTAGTAATGTTACTGTCCCCACTCCACCAAAAAAAAAAAAAAATGTAATATCATTTTATCCTTAATACTGAAATACTGTAGAATTCATTGGAGTGCCAACTGGTAGCTTGAAAGCCTCTCAATGGCCAATACATAGCATCAGCAATTCAGTGTTTATATACATCATTGGTTGAGACACAACATGCTCTTGAATACAGGGTGGGTGTCATTTCAATCCATAGAAATATAATTAATAGAATGGATCTATCCATTTAGACCACTGCAGTTTAACTGGTACACCATTTTAAATTGAATATACATTTTAACTTCTAATTACTACTACAAAGATGAATGCCGGTCCACCCACCGTGGAATGTGAACTTAAATGTTCATGTCTTTAATGCTATCTATATTTCAATGGATTTGACTTTATAATTTAAAACACATATGCCCATTTACGGCAAACATTCTCTGATGTGTGGACCAACCATCTTTGTGGTATCATTTGAAAGTTTAAATGTTTTATTTATATTCTCATTTTAGTTCGGGCTGTGAAGATACCAGTATCACAATATTTTTTCCATGGCTAAAATGAAACCACAAAGCAAACTCTTTGGTCCTTTATAAACCTGCTGTATGTAAAATGTGTGCTATATCTTGGAATAAATACATGTGAATCTAGATGAAAACATAAGGATGTTTGTTTCCAACATTAGGGCTGTTTGCCTAAAGAAGTAAAATGATTTGTGTTTAATTGCCACGACACTAACAAGTATCGATTAGAGGTCGCCCGAATAATCGGCATGGCCGATTTGATTAGGGACGATTTCAAGTTTTCATAATAATCAGCAATTTTGGACGCCGATTACATTGCACTCCATGAGGAGACTGCGTGGCAGGCTGACCACCTGTTACGCGAGTGCAGCAAGGAGCCAAGGTAAGTTGCTAGCTAGCATTAAACTTATCTTATAAAAAACAATCAATCTTAACATAATCACTAGTTAACTACACATGGTTGATGATATTACGAGTTTAACTAGCTTGTCCTGCGTGGCAAATAATCAATGCGGTGCCTGTTAATTTATCGTCGAATCACAGCCTACTTCGCCAAACGGGTGATGATTTAACAAGCGCTTTCGTGAAAAAAGCACTGTCGTTGCATCAATGTACCTAACCATAAACATCAATACCTTTCTTAAAATCAATACCACAAGTATATATTTTTAAACCTGCATATTTAGTTAAAAGAAATTCATGTTAGCAGGCAATATTAACTAGGGAAATTGTCACTTCTCTTGCGTTCTGTGCAAGCAGAGTCAGAGTATATGCAGCAGTTTGGGCCGCCTGGCTCGTTGCGAACTGTGTGAAGACCAGTTCTTCCTAACAAAGACCGTAATTATGTAACAGCAATATTTAGACTTATGGATGCCACCCGTTCGATAAAATACGGAACGGTTCTGTATTTCACTGAAAAAATAAACATTTTGTTTTCGAAATGATAGTTTCAGGATTTGACTATATTAATGACCTAAGGCTCGTATTTCTGTGTTTATTATAATTGAGTCTGATTTGATATTTGATAGAGCAGTCTGACTGAGCGGTGGAAGGCAGCAGCAGGCTCGTAAGCATTCATTCAAACAGCACTTTCCTGCGTTTGCCAGCAGCTCTTCGCAATGCTTGAAGCACAGCGCTGTTTATGACTTCCAGCCTATCAACTCCCCAGAGATTAGGCTGGCAATACTATAGTGCCTATAAGGTCAAGAAGATTACCTTTCAGCTATTGTGTGAGGCCGACAGTCGTTAAAAGAGAAGTTAAGTGTGAAGACAACACAGAAATTACATGATGCACAAAAACATTGGTACCTGGAAAATTAACACATCTCTATTTATTAATTAAATAACAAAATTAAAAACATCCAATAGTCAAAGGTATATGAAATACAAATGGTATGGAGAGAAATAGTCCGATAATAACTACAACCTAAAACGTCTTAACTGGGAATATTGAAGACTCATGTTGAAAGGAACCACCAGCTTTCATATGTTCTCATGTTCTGAGCAAGGAACTTAAACGTTAGCTTTTTTACATGGCACATATTGCACTTTTACTTTCTTCTCCAACAATGTGTTTTTGTATTAGTTAAACCAAATTGAACATGTTTCATTATTTATTTGAGACTAAATAGATTTTTATTTGTTATATTAAGTTAAAATAAAAGTGTTCATTCAGTATTGTTGTAATTGTCATGATTACATATATGTAATTATATATATATATATATATTACATACAGTGGGGAGAACAAGTATTTGATACAATGCAGATTTTGCAGGTTTTCCTACTTACAAAGCATGTAGAGGTCTGTAATTTTTATCATAGGTACACTTCAACTGTGAGAGACGGAATCTAAAACAAAAATCCAGAAAATCACATTGTATGATTTTTAAGTAATTAATTTGCATTTTATTGCATGACATAAGTATTTGATCACCTACCAACCAGTAAGAATTCCAGCTCTCACAGACCTGTTAGTTTTTCTTTAAGAAGCCCTCCTGTTCTCCACTCATTACCTATATTAACTGCACCTGTTTGAACTCGTTACCTGTATAAAAGACACCTTTCCACACACTCAATCAAACAGACTCCAACCTCTCCACAATGACCAAGACCAGAGAGCTGTGTAAGGACATCAGGGTTAAAATTGTAGACCTGCACAAGGCTGGGATGGGCTACAGGACAATAGGCAAGCAGCTTGGTGAGAAGGCAACAACTGTTGGCGCAATTATTAGAAAATGGAAGAAGTTCAAGATGACGGTCAATCACCCTCGGTCTGGGGCTCCATGCAAGATCTAACCTCGTGGGGCATTTAAGATCATGAGGAAGGTGAGGGATCAACCCAGAACTACACGGCAGGACCTGGTCAATGACCTGAAGAGAGCTGGGACCACAGTCTCAAAGAAAACCATTAGTAACACACTACGCTGTCATGGATTAAAATCCTGCAGCGCACGCAAGGTCCCCCTGCTCAAGCCAGCGCATGTCCAGGCCCGTCTGAAGTTTGCCAATGACCATCTGGATGATCCAGAGGAGGAATGGGAGAAGGTCATGTGGTCTGATGAGACAAAAATAGAGCTTTTTGGTCTAAACTCCACTCGCCGTGTTTGGAGGAAGAAGGATGAGTACAACCCCAAGAACACCATCCCAACTGTGAAGCATGGAGGTGGAAACATCATTCTTTGGGGATGCTTTTCTGCAAAGGGGACAGGACGACTGCACCGTATTGAGGGGAGGATGGATGGGGCCATGTATCGCGAGATCTTGGCCAACAACCTCCTTCCCTCAGTAAGAGCATTGAAGATGGGTCGTGGCTGGGTCTTCCAGCATGACAACGACCCGAAACACACAGCCAGGGCAACTAAGGAGTGGCTCCGTAAGAAGCATCTCAAGGTCCTGGAGTGGCCTAGCCAGTCTCTAGACCTGAACCCAATAGAAAATCTTTGGAGGGAGCTGAAAGTCTGTATTGCCCAGCGACAGCCCCGAAACCTGAAGGATCTGGAGAAGGTCTGTATGGAGGAGTGGGCCAAAAATCCCTGCTGCAGTGTGTGCAAACCTGGTCAAGAACTACAGGAAACGTATGATCTCTGTAATTGCAAACAAAGGTTTCTGTACCAAATATTAAGTTCTGCTTTTCTGATGTATCAAATACTTATGTCATGCAATAAAATGCAAATTAATTACTTAAAAATCTCTCTCACAGTTGAAGTGTACCTATGATAAAAAATGACAGACCTCTACATGCTTTGTAATTTTAGTACATTTATCTGCAAAAACGTAATATCTAAAGCGACTTACTGTCACGCGCTTAAACATTTTACATATGGGTGGTCCCGGGAATCGAACCCACTACCCTGACATTACAAGCGCCATGCTCTACCAACTGAGCTACAGAGGACCATGTGTCACACCCACCCTGTATTCAAGAGCATGTTGTGTCTCAAATGATGGGGCACAACACAAAGACCTTAGATTATATAAAATAGGGTCTAAACTACAAGGTGCTAAAGGTAAAAAAATATCTATAAAATAATCCAGAAAGATTTTTTTTTTTTTGACAACCCTGTTTAAAATTTCAAACGATATAAATCTCAACCATTTATATTTTCCAGAGATGAATACATGGATGTCTCATGGTATGGTGGGGTATGCAAAATGGGTCAACTTTAAGCATCTCTTCAGTGTTTTGGCATTCAATTCCAAAAAGTACATTTTTACAAAGGGCAAATATGTATGGAAGGTATTGTTCAAATCAAAATGGGTGCTGTCAAGAAGTGATTGAAATCAAATGGATTTCCCCTATATGATACCTCTTGTTTACAGTTCTTCTCCAAGACGACAGAACGCTTTGTCCATGGTGTCGACTCCTTCCTGGACACTATTTGGAAGATCTGGACAGAGCTGTTGGATGTGATGGGCATTGATGGTAAGTTGATTTTTATTTAGTGGGTATGTTCAATGTCGGGACATGTCTGTGATATGTTGTAAATTATGACTGTGTCTGGGAAGTTTGTCTATTGTCCTCTGTTATCCATGTACTGTCACTCATTCTTTCCTCTCTCCCCAGCCTCCAACCTGAGCCACTACTTCAGCCCAACGTCTTTGACAAACTCCCCGGCTCGTGCCCTGCTCCTAGTGGCTGCTGTGTTGGTGGCTTACTGGTTCCTCTCCTTGTTTCTGGGGGGATTCTTCTACCTGCTGCACATTGTATTTGGCCGTTTCTTCTGGCTGGCCCGAGTTACACTCTTTGCCCTCTCTTGCCTGTATATCTTGCAGAAGTTTGAGGGGGACCCCGAGCGTGCTGTGCTCCCTCTCTGTTTCGTAATGGCTGTGTACTTCATGACGGGGCCTGTGGGGGCGTACTGGCGTAGAGGTGGGGGTACTGCCTCTCTGGAGGAGAAGATCAATCACCTGGACACCCAGATCCGCTTGCTCAACATCCGGCTGAGCAGGGTCATCGACAGCCTGGAGCGCGCCGGGGAGAAGTAGAGCTGACCCCACACACCCCACCGCTGACAGCGGCTGTATCCGTCGGGTGCCGGGGGTTTGGGTGTATAAGGGCCGGAAAATCTAAGCAGATCGAGGCTTTCTGTTACGAGAAAGAGCTTGTTTTTTTTTGTGTTTTTTTTATTTTATTTTTTATCCTGTCTTGTTGATATTTTGTTATATTGTGTAACATCTGCTGATGGTTGCTCTTTTTGGAAATTGTGTTCAATGAAAAAAATGGGATGGATGTTTGTTTTGGGTATGTGATGGTGTCATAGCGGGACCAGACACAACTGTAAGTATTCCCATCCCAGTTAGCTCAGTAGTTAATAGACCAATGGCAGATTTATTTATTGCATTTTCCGTCCTGACACTGAGATGTATAGTCAAAAATAATGTCACCATTCCATTGTAGCAGTAGGTCATTCCTAGCGTATTTCAGGACCTCTCTTTCTATATAATGGACATACTGTGTGCGTGTGCAAGCGTGTGTGTTTTATGCATGTGAATCATTGGAAAAGCACTGGAAAAAAAGTTAAGACTGGCGAAACCTGGGCAGGCACGAAAATCTCAGGGAGAAATTTTTAAAAAAGAATATCAAGAACAATTATGTAAATATACCCCACATCAATATCAACTTAACCCTTTACACTCGTGGGAATTGGCCTATATGAATAGGGCTAAATTGGTAGCAATTGAAAGGAAACTATTTGGAGATTAGGGGGAAATTATTTGACAAGTTGAGGACACAATAGTTCACAAGACTGAATCCAAACATTAGACTGTTGATTTTATGTGCATTTTACATTTACTGTACTTTTCACCGCATTAGTTTATAACGAAATCTGAAAATACTCTGGATACGTTCAGTAACATGATTTTTTAAATTTTTATTTGACCTTTATTTAACTAGGGTTGGACTCACAGGTGTTTGGCTTGCTTGGATCACATCAAAGTGGTATTTATTCTAATCAGTTAAGAACAAATTCTTATTTACAATGATGGCCTAGGAACAGTGGGGTTAACTGCCTGTTCAGTGGCAGAACGACAGATTTGTACCTTGTCAGCTCGGTGATTAGAAACTTGCAACCTTTCGGTTACTAGTCCAACGCTCTAACCACTAGGCTACCCTGCCGCCCCTGATGAGAATATTCCAGGATTTTTTTTAAATAAAAATAAATAAATCCTCAGATCATATTTTTGGTGCACATAGAAAGAGTCATGAGTGTATTCAGGTGTGTTCTGCAGAGATGATTTTTTCTTTCTTCTTCACAATAGACAAACAGGCTCATTTTGTTCAAAACAACACAGGGTATGACGCCATGTCATCTTGTAACTATACAAACAAAGTGATCATAAATGTTGACACTGTATATATTAGTTTTATGATATGGAAATGTGAAGTGCACATTTGGACTCACAGGTGTTTGGCTTGCTTGGATCACATCAACGTGGTATTTATTCTAATCAATGTCTCATCGTTGAAAATACACAGAGTCCTCTTAATTTACAGCATTTCCCTCGGACAACAAAAAAGCTAAAGTTGCCAAATTAGTGGGAGGGATGGTGACCACTTCTTGTCGCGTGAGGTGCTCAAGTTCAGAACATCTGTCAGTCAAAACCCATACAGAGCTGTGAAGCACAGAGCCTGAGCTATGATGTCATTTATAGCATGTTACTCCACAGCCACTGCGTTCCAATTTAGACATTTATCAGTGCCCAAATCTGTCATTTTCAACCCGTATATAGGTGCGAGTGTAAAGGCCTACTATGTTACAGTGACACTGAATTTAATGCACAACCATGTTTGAATCATGGCCAGCCATCTGCAGAAGGATGGAAGGTGTACCTTTATACTCGGCTTGTCATCCACATTGAGATATGGGTGTTAATGGTAGAAATACCATAATAAAGTATAGTTAAAATGGAAGCGTATTAGTAGTTCCCATAAAAACATAATTCTATTTGCCGTGTGACAAGTCCTCCCTGTTTCAGTGGATGGCACATTATGCATGCCTAGACTATATCTGTACTTGTTGTGAATTTGGATGCACTTTGGTCATATCTGCTTTGCATAATTGTACATCGCAAAGTGTACGTTTTTATAGGGCCATAGTTTTAAACTTGTGTGTAATTTCTTAAAGGGGAATTTTATCATTTAACTTTAATCTACTTTTGTGCTACATTTAATGTGTTTTCATTAGAATATATATATATATATATATATAATCCCATAGAAGTCCATTTTGTTGGGCGGGTGTTCAGTAAGGGGTTTGGTTTAGTTGGTGCCAGTTCAAATGTTGTCATTGGCTACCATACCATCTCTCCAGCCCCACCCCTCCAGAAGTGAACTTGTCTACACAAATGTAGTTTTGATTATGTACTGTATACCGTATGTGCTATTCTATAGCAAAATGTTACAATGTTGTATTTGTTAAAAAGTCAGTATTTTAACATTGTAAGTGTTGGAAATATTAAGAATTGAATGAGTATTAAATGTGTATTGATTTGTAAAATAGGTCATCTTGGATCATTTTGTACTGATTCATGTACTGTAGAGACCAAACCATGTATTTTCCAGCCAACACATATCATGCTGTCATCCGTAGGTTCATTACAGCAGAGGGAAGACATGAGTATTTACGACACTAATATGTAGTCTGCTGCTGAGTTGTCATACAAATCCTCAAAAAATAGAATTCTCAGCATTTCATCTTTATTTCAGTTTTGAGAATGGACTAGGCCTAATATTGTGAACCGTTAGGTGGAATGATGGTGTATGACGTCCCAACTCGTTATAAAGAATTCTCTCTCTCTCTCTTTCTCTCTAATGCCTCTTTGGCCTTGACACTGCAGCAGATTTAGTCAGATCTAAATCTGCTGCAGTGTCAAGTAAATGACAGCAGAATGTCTAGACTTGAAGTCTCAACCTCTCACTGAGTAGAGTAATAGCTATAAGGGTCAATAAGACCCATATTCATTCCAACTGAACATCCGTTCTTTTCTGTCTATGTAGTCCCCACATGTGCTGTGCCAAAATGAATGTTCTTCGTCTTTCTTTTAGAAGCACTTAATCTTGTGAAACTTGAGTATATTTCCCTGTAGTTCTTTAGCATTACCTTGTGTGTTCATATCCTGTTTTTCTATCTTTGTTTTCCTTTGTGGTGTGGGGATGTTCTTCTACCCTACTGCCTGGCTGTTAAACCGTGTCATGTATTGTGGAAATGAATCTTACAGAGGAGTCATTTTGAAGTGAAATTGAGGTCCCAAGATTTGAATAAATCAACTTTATCACCACATTAAGGCTTGACTTTGCTTTGCACGAAGTCAAAAACATAGGCAATTCAATATATCATTTGAGTGACGTGACCACTAAGTACATGTTCTCTCCACTCTCTTTTTTTGGCGTAATGAATGCTGAATAACTAGCAGGGTTGGTTTCCACACAAGTGTAGCTGATTTGAAAAGTACAGACAAAAAAAGAGCGAGTAAAGAGACCTCTTGCACATCATTGCTCAAAATTGGCTGTGGCTATCTTTCAAGTGATGTAATTGTGATGTGGACACACAGGAGTACACTCACTCACTCCTGGCAATTGGGGCCTTGACAATGACCTTAGGCCACTGTTACAGGAGCCTTTTCCAAACTTTTACTTTGGCTCTCCCTTCGTTCATATTTCAGCCAGCCCCACCAAACCTGGCATTTTGGCATGGTGGAACAAGTCTTTCACATCTTCCCAAGCCATGTACAAAGATCTTTCCCAATTGCTGTACTTCAAGCCAGCTTGTTTGTCTTATCACTGCATAGGCTGAGTGTACTCCAATGCTTCCCACAGTTGTGTCAAGTTGGCTGAATGTCCTTTGGGTGGTGGGCCATTCTTGATACACATGGGAAAAACCCAGCAGCGTTGCAGTTCTTGACACTCAAAACGGTGCGCCAGGCACCTACTACCATACCCCATTCAAAGGCACTTAAATATTGTGTCTTGCCTATTCACCCTCTGAATGGCACACATACACAATACATGTCTCAAGGCTTAAAAATCCTTCTTTAACCTGTATTCCCCCCTTCATTTACATTGATTGAAGTGGACTTAACAAGTGACATCAATAAGGGATCATAGCTTTCACCTGGATTCACCTGGTCAGTCTATGTCATGGAAAGAGCAGGTGTTCCTAATGTTTTGTCTACTCAGTGTATAATAAGCATGTGTTGGTACAGATGGCATGGATGCCCTCAACCTATTTATTCAAATCTATAGGGTAATTAGGCTTGACTTACTTACTCATCAGTGAATCAAGGTCTATTCTTTCATTAGGCTGAGTTGTTCATTCTTGCTTTATTTGCACTGTTACTTAGAATCTCTCATATTCAAGGAACGCTTCCATACACTAATGGTCATGCAAACAGATGGACTGTAGGCTTTCATTTTTCTGGCCTCACCAACACGAGTATTAGTAAGTCAAAAACATACCAATTTATGAATTGCTCTCTTAAAAGGTGCAATCTGCAATATCTAGTGCTCTAGAATGGTCATTTCAATTCATAATCTATACCCATTGCTGAAGAATATAATTTATAAATTCCCAATGAGCTTTACAACGGTCTCCAGTGTCATAAGCAAGCAATGCCTTTAAAAACAAGTAATTTATAGGTTCAATGTATTGTATGTTTAGAACAGGGGTGTCAAAGTCATTCCCCGGGGGGGGGCCTGAGTTTCTTCGGGTTTTCTTTCAATTAGGACCTAGACAACCAGGTAAGGGGAGTTCCTTACTAATTAGTGACCTTTATTCATCAATCAAGTACAAGGTAGGAGTGAAAACCCACAGACACTCAGCCCTCCGTGGAATGAGTTTGACACGTGGTTTGGAACTGTCATGTTGATTGAAGTCATGGACCGTCAGTCCTTGTGTTCATAATTCTGTAAATTTGGCAGAATTCCCCTAAGATTTATATCAAACCAAGTGGTGGGGTTGCTGTATGATTGGAAAACAAATTAAGGATTGTGCCTTTAACTGTAACAAATGAGCGATATCTACACATCCTGTTAGAGGAAGCTAGTGATGAGATAACCATGTATAACTAGTCCACCCACTCACTGTTAAAATGGAATACTATCAAACACTGTATGCTAATATTGACAATCAAGAAAGTGAGCTATGTGTTAAATAAAAAGTTGACAGTGTTCAGTGCTACTTTTACTGTAGCCGATGAACAGGGCATGAGTACAGCATCTACTGTACACTGGGCTGGGATCTTTTATTGTGGGTTTCACAATCTGATATAAACAAAAGTTTGAACTATTTCACCGTTTTTATTTTACTTGGGTAGAAGGTGGCAATGGATGTTATCTGACCTGC
Source organism: Salvelinus namaycush (assembly GCF_016432855.1). Lineage (NCBI taxonomy): Eukaryota > Metazoa > Chordata > Actinopteri > Salmoniformes > Salmonidae > Salvelinus > Salvelinus namaycush. The sequence continues at coordinate 6,348,258 of NC_052307.1, forward strand.
ACTGGGCTTTATGTTGCTGGTCCATCAACTAGCTACACATGTCTCAGTTCTAAGTCCAGGGCGTAGTGCGTTTACCTCCACTAGTAATCACACCATGACCTGGACCAGAGCTATAATATGGCATGTTGAGTTAGACACACTGATCTACAGGCTCCCTCTCATTGATCTTTCACAACACAAGATCCTGCTCTCTTTTCACTTGCATCATCGCTCCGATCCATAATCAGACTTTGATTTGGCATTCAAGAGTAATGAAAATCCATCCACTCAGCTCTTTTTTTTTTGGTAGGTGGACTGATGCTTTAGAAATAATTATCTCTGTGTTTCAAAACTCTCTGGGTTTCAAAACTATTTCCTCTTTCACTGTGAAACAGCAAAGCATATTTGTCTACCACATGCTGTAGCAGTCTGAGAGTATCAAGAAGAACAGTGAAATTATTTATTGAATGTAAGCATTTGATATAGTTTATTTTCTGAAAATAAATTGTATTAAATTAATTGTGTTAAATAAATTGTGTTGTTTATTTTATTTTCTGAAAATAAACAACTGATCTTCTCTTTCACGGTTCTGGACAGTGAAAGTGACTGAGGAGGGGCATGACATATAGCAATTTGATTGGGAACACCTCTAAAAACGCTCTCTAGTTCTGCGAGTTTTATTGGTGAATCCCTTCATTCGAGAGCTGTCACTGATCAAGATTGTATATTTCATTGGACATCAGTGCCGTCAGTCAACACGGTCGACCCACTCTTTTGCATACGACGTGTCTCGGCTGATGTGGAGCCAGTTTTTATTCGACCAATCAGGTTGCAGACAAACTGGTGGCGTGCCCCCGCGTGATATTATTCCGCTTGAACGTTCTGACCCCCAAAGATCACTTTCTTTTACATGTATTTTGATCAAACATATTGTGTACCTTGAACATATTATGCAATTGCAACCATTCTACAAAGTTAACATCGTTTTGTCATGATTTTATAGAAACGTGTGCTTGTTTGTATTTAAAAATACATTTACCCAAAAAATATTCATAACAATGGACAAGACCCGTTTATGCCCCAAGTGCATGTTTTTGTGAAAGAGCTGAGGCTGAGGTGGGACAGTTTAAGCAGAACTTGAACCAAACCCGATGGTCAGGGGTCCGCACAATACCATCTGTGCCAAAAAGGTCCAGACCTATTGGCAGAGGCCTCAGTGCACATGCCACGCATGCATTTAGCTCTCTCAATAAACAGCCTGCCATTAAAATCCCTTTGGAACAGTGGGTCAATAATTCTGACAAGAAACGACAGGTACACCATCCCTTGCCACCAGTGATTGAGGGAAATTACTTTTGTCATGCAATTTACTCGTATTTTTTACAGTTTGTATGTAATAATCATGCACAATCCGAGGATATTGGTTAGATATCACACTGGTTTAACACTAAATTGATTTATTATGGAAGAAATAGATCTGCGTCTTTAAGCGGAAGGATACTGTGGGTTATTATGACAGCCGCATCACCTCACGGTGGGAGGGATCTTTACTGGGTTTATCCTTGCAGCTTGTCCGCATGGAATGACAGTCCAATCTGGCCTTCTGTCTCATATTCATACCTGAAGTGTGCTGCCTGTTTAAGCTACAGTAGCTAGCTAGCTATAAAGGACGACAGACTCATTTTTAACGGAGGCGACAACAAGGCAACAACAATGTCCAAAGACACCGAACGTATGAGCGAGAAGATAATGGAGTCGAAGGTATTATGGTACCCAGACTCAAAGAAGAACACACAAATGGACAGATTCAGGACACAGGTGAACAGAGACTTTGGGCTTAATCTAGGTGAGTGACCCGGCGAGGGAGCAGCTTTTCAGACGGGGACAGTCATGCTAGTCACCTCTAATTTAACGTTATACATTCGTACCAATCGATTCATTTTGCTAGGGAGAATCAACACACTGCATCATTAGCTAATGTAGCTATGTGCATATTTATAATATTGCTACATGCTAGCCTAAGTACTGTAGTTGCCCCACGATGGAGCTGTCATAATTTCCAATCGTTTTTACACCATACATTTTTTTCCCATAGGGACTTTTAGAAACACTGTTTCATGTAGGCTTACTGTGGCGTGACGTTTTGATAACCATGCAAATCTCTCTCGGAGAAGGTGACTTATCAATATATTCGGCTCTGCTGTATTTACTCTCGGATTCGAAAATACTAATTAGCGTCAAAGTAGACGTCATACAAAACAACAAATCCCTGCAAGCTATCTCTAGCTGACACCTTTGCTAACAGGTATTGTGTCAATTTAAAACTTGCACAAGACCGTTTTCAGAATTGTCCAGTTTTTTAAAATGTTTTGGGGGGATAGTTTATTAATGACTAACATTAGTTAATCCAGAAATTCTTACCTTCGACTCGATTCGGCAGTCTCGTCCAAATCATGGCATTTGTAGTTCTTTATGATTGCCACATTAGCAGTAAATTAGCATTTAATTTTGCGGGGGTGGTGAATACAGGTGAATATATTGATGTCACCTTGTCCTAGAGAGATTGACACAGTTATCAAAACATCACGCCAGGGTAAGCCTACACAAAACACATACCTTATTTTAAGTGTTTTTAAAATCCCCTATGGGGAAAATTGAATAGTGGAAAATCGATTTGAACCATTTCCTTGTTTGACCGCTAAGTTTTACGGGTATTATGAGGCATACTGTGGTTCTCTATAGTTATTGAACCAAGCATGCCATGACAATGGTATATTCTGAATCAGGGGAGGATGGCGAACAATCAACACCTTTTTTTTATTGTGACTTTTATATTTTTCAGAAGATTTAAATCTGTATAAATTGTAAAATTTTGTTTTGCTTGGTTCAATAGCTATTGAAGAGGGAACCAAATATCCAATATAAAACTAACTTTACCTAGGTGCAAAACCAAACCATATACAAAATTGGGTAAACAGTATGTTCCTGTGGTTATTTTTGTCTAACATGTGGAGCAGCTGGAGGACAAACCTCATGATTGATCTCTCATGTCATTCCCCTTGCAGCCAACTACAATGACCTGTACCAGTGGTCTGTGGAGAGCTACCCTGAGTTCTGGGCTGAGGTGTGGCGTTTCTGTGGGGTAGTAAGCTCCAGGATGTATGAGGAGGTGTGTCTACCCACTGTTTCCTGGTGTCTATGTACATAACATTGAATAAGTGAATGTTTGCATCCTAAATGTCACCCTAATCTCTATAATAGTGCACTTCTTTTGACAAGGGTCCATAGGGCTCTGACAGCTGCTTGGGACACAGACATTGCCTTTTTATTGTGCTTTTTCATCCATCTAGTGCAGTAACACCTTCTACAATGTGATCTCTCACAATTTGTGTAATTAAAGTCTTACAAAACACATACAGTAGGTGAAAATACAATGCTATGCAAACAATCCGATAATCTTGCATTCATCGTTGGACTGACTGACTACAATGCGTAGGCTATACTACATTATGATTGGTGGAGTTTATAAAGTTCTTTGATGAGGGGGCCAATCGATTATCTAGTCAATCAGTTACTTATCAGTACCCTTGTGCTTAGAGCAGTATTACGTTGTAGTCGTTATTCCCTTAACCCGGTTTTGAATCATGTAGAACATTAGCCATTTCCCCCCTCTTCCTCAGGTGGTCGATATCTCCAAGAGGATATCGGACGTCCCAGAGTGGTTCAAAGGAAGCCGCCTGAACTATGCTGAAAACCTGCTAAAGCACAAAGACCAGGACAAGGTGGCCCTCTATGCTGCTAGTAAGTACGGCTGAGGCAATTCAGTCAATTTATTAGGCTTTAAAAAATAAAAAAAATTGGTCAGTTTCCAAGGTCCCATTCATCTGCAGTTGAGTTCAAGTCCTAAATCAACACCAGCACCCTGTGCTCCCAGCCATGTTTTTATACTACAATTATAGTACTTAAAAAATGTATATATTTATAGCTAGTGCGCCAAGTATGAAATAAAGGGTCACAATGATATTCTAATGGCCATTATAATTCTAGCTTAATTCCCACTGGGGCCACGCAGACATTTACATTTCTTTGGATAAAAATGTCTGCTAAATGGCATGTCTTATACATACAGATAATTACTGAAGCACTGAGAAGATTATTCCAAAGGTCGCCTTGCATTTCTTGACAACACCGTCCAAAATAGTTTCGAGAATTGTGCGGTTTTATTTCACCCAATAAGCTCTCCTAATTCAAGATGTCTTTGGCCGACGTCGGGTCAATACGGAATGCAGGGCAGTGTGATTTGATTAGGAGCCACAGGGTTTTCAGGCTCCTGCTCACTCCTTGGGTTTTTAATATCCTGATGGGTATCCTCTTATCATTCGGTGCGTTCTCCACCCCCGTCCACCGCCAAACTCCTGTAAGTTAATTAGGAGAGGAGCGCTATTACTCAGGTGGCACTGCACTACTACTTAATGTGTCCTGTATCAGCCCTGTATGTCAGAGCAGGTTCCTGTATCAGCCCTGTACGCCAGAGCAGGTTCTTGTATTAGCCCTGTATGCCAGAGCAGGTTATTACTTGGATAGCTTTGCATACACTAACTATAGCCCTATTCTCTGTAATTTGGCCTGGTAAAGCATGGGACTAGTATTACAAGAGAATGTTGGTTATGTATTTATTACCCCGGGATGCCCATTATTCCAGAGGATGATTCGGACTGGATTCGTGTTTTTTTCCAAACTGACCCCCTGTAATTCACTTTTTAAATGTTTTCAAAATTAAATTGACAGTTATGACTGAAGCCTGGAGATTTGTAATCTAGACGTGAAGATATTTCAACATGTCTAGGTGATAACAGGAAACACTAACTCCAGTTTGGCTCCCAAGTTTCTAAACCACACCAAAGCATCCTCGGTATAGTGTCGCCATAATATCTGGATTGAGGAAGTGTAATCATTAGGATAATTTAGCGCTCTGCAGTACAAGACTTCCTCAATGGCCCCAGCCAGCAGATGCAGTTTAGCTCCGTTGTAATGCTGCTTTGCGATCTATTAACAACAAGGGTTACGTTAAATAGGCGCAATGGTTATTATATTGACGCATTTGGAGATGTTCAATTCATTGGCACCAAACCTATAAGCAAAAGCATTCTCTGAAAGGCTCTTCATATATTGGCTATGCACAGCACTTTGTTTTTAAGCTCCATTTATCAAATCTGTTTTTCTTGCTGAAACTGTGAGAAACACCTGTTAAATATTTCTCTCAAAACACATGGATGTCGATTCGCACGGGACTAGTATTATCAGAGGACCTAGGAATTAGTCGATTCAGACGGGATTTAACTTACGGATGTGCTGATTTGTGCTCGTGCACCCTGGTTATGTAATTGTCTCCACCAGGTAAACTAATCCAGTACGAACAGGGCTTTCGTTTCTGTTTACCTCTCATTTTCTCTCACTATCCTCTCTCACGGTCTCTCTCTCCTCTCTCTTTCTCTCTAAGCCGAGGCAAATGACGAGATCACCAAGGTGACTTTCGGGGAGCTGAGGCGCGATGTGGCGCTGTTCGCCGCCGCCATGAGGAAGATGGGTGTCGGGACAGGCGACAGAGTCGTGGGTGAGTCACCATGCAGCATTACCACCAAACCCCTACTCTGTCACAAAGGTCAGGAGGAGAGGCTCTCTGTCTGACAAAATGACAGTGTGACAGTCCAGCTAGAAACATGCACACCACACCACTAATCAGCCCGACTTTTCGTCAAGCACTAGGCCCTGCGTCTGAAATGGCACCCTACTCCCTACACCTAGTGCACTACTTTTGACCGACCAGGGTCCATAGGGAGAGTCCTACCATCATCTCCCCTTCTCCCTCACTCTGGGCCCCCTGCACGGAGCTTGTCAGACCTTCTCTTCTGCAATTGGTCAAGGAACACCCGAGCCTGCTGTATCCTGACCTGTGATTGGTGCAGATTTTAACCCCCCCCACGGGCCTCTGTCTATATAGAGGCCTTTGTTGGCATGGGGTGACTGAAGCAAATTCTAAATGGCCCTATTCATCCATCCCTACTCCCCACTGCAGTAGAACGCTGTAATATAACGCAGCCAGTCTAACATGTTTCACCCGAATAGTCCTACTTGAAGAGCTGGTTTACTTTGATTTGATCCAAAGCAATATGTTTTGGTATGGGACTCAAACCCAGCATCCTGGCGTTGCAGCAATATGTTTTGGTATGGGACTCAAAACCAGCATCCTGGCGTTGCAGCAATATGTTTTGGTATGGGACTCAAAACCAGCATCCTGGCGTTGCAGCAATATGTTTTGGTATGGGACTCAAACCCAGTATCCTGGCGTTGCAGCAATATGTTTTGGTATGGGACTCAAACCCAGTATTTTGGTGTTCCATGCTGTACCAACTGAGGCAGACCGGACCAGCTTCCCTCTTCACAAGACACTAGTATTTATTAAGACGTTGTACCAGGAATAGTACTTGTATTCAGTTAATCCAACTCCGTTTGCTGCGCTGCATACACACACTACACACACACTGCGCACACACACACACACACACACTACACATGCACACACGCACACACTACACACACTACGCACTGCACACTACGCACTGCACACTACGCACTGCACACACACACCTACACACACACACACACACACACACACACACACACACACACACACACACACACACACACACACACACACACCCCCCACTGGCGTACCGGACACCCCCGCAAGACGGGGGGGCCTTCAAGCTCTAGGGGTATGTCATGCACCTGTCATCGACATCTATTAGATTTTTTAAATAAATCATTTTGACACTAACCCTCCAAAAAGTAATTCAGAAACCTTTTTTAATTTACATATGTACCAGGAAACTATGGGTTTATTTTTGGGGGGCTTCAGGAATGTGACCGATCAAAATAAAGGGATATGGGTGTACAAATGTCGTGGTCAAGGCTACGAAGGCGCCAGTGTTCAAAAGCTCATATCAGACCGAGAGCCTAATGCTTCTTAGGTAGTTATGAGTTTTAGTTTAGAAAATTATTCTCTCCACAGAAGCGACAGTTACAGGGATGGTTAAAAACAGCTTGGTTGCCGTAAGACCATCAGGGGAAACTGTTCAGAAGGGAGGTGTGCATCAAAATACAGCAGTTCTGCAACATCGTTAGTTGAGCCTCTCATTCTCCTTAACTGCCGGCCTCAACACGTTACGGAAAGAGATTATCCATATCAGAAGCTCTGAGACAGGCCATCTGGATACTGGACATTCAGTAAATTGGCAGATGCAAACAGATCATATTTAGCAGACAACAGTTCTTGAGGGCTCATACTTGTGAACCAGCATTTGATTTGTGTGGTTGCAACAGTCCCTTATCTCTGGTATATCTTGGCATGTATCATTCAAGATAAGTTTAAATTGTTTGCAGCGCAATGGACATAATGCACAATGTCTCAGGAAAGAATGTCTGGGTTGGCAATACTCGGTATAGAAAACAGTCAGGACCTGCAACTTGGACCTACAGACCTATGTAAGGCGACGCAGTAGCATACTGTAGCTACTATCTGCCTTTACATAGACAAAAAGAGAGGGACAACCACAGACAGAGAGCTTTTTAAGAGAAAGAATTAGAAAAAGAGACATACAGAGAAGCAGCCAGGAGGACTTCTCAAGTTTACCTTAATTGCAGCACATTTGTATAGGCTATTAGCCAGAACCTGCCGAGTTCAACTATAAATAGAAGCTACATTTATCCTCAAGTTGACTACTTTTTCCCCCTCTTTGTTAGCCTATTTGATGTGTAATTTTTTTAATTCAAGTTTATAAATAGAAGCTAAATGCTGCATACATCTATAGATAGTATGCTACACCACATAAAACAATCCCGAGTAAGCTGGTGTTTTGAGGGTAGACTGACTGTTATTTGGAGTTAATAGATGGGTTTTACACAACTTTCTATTCAAGCTGGAAGAGAGCGTGAGGACAACTCAATTTATACAGGGTCAGGTGGGCTATATAGGACAGTTTATTATATATACAGTTGAAGTTGGAAGTTTACATACACCTTAGCCAAATACATTTAAACTCAGTTTTTCACAATTCCTGACATTTAATCCTAGTAAAAATTCCCTGTCAGTTAGGATCACCACTTTTATTTTAAGAATGTGAAATGTCAGAATAATAGTAGAATGATTTATTTCAGCTTTTATTTCTTTCGTCACATTCCCAGTGGGTCAGAAGTTTACATACACGCTATTTGGTAGCATTGTCTTTAAATTGTTTAACTTAGGTCGAACGTTTCGGGTAGCCTTCCACAAGCTTCCCACAATAAGTTGGGTGAATTTTGGCCCATTCCTCCTTACAGACCTGGTGTAACTGAGTCAGGTTTGTAGGCCTCCTTGCTCGCACACGCTTTTTAAGTTCTGCCCACAAATTTTCTATGGGATTGAGGTCAGGGCTTTGTGATGGCCACTACAATACCTTGACTTTGTTGTCCTTGAGCCATTTTGCCGCAACTTTGGAAGTATGCTTGGGATCATTGTTCATTTGGAAGACCCATTTGCAACCAAGCTTTAACTTCCTGACTGATGTCTTGAGATGTTGCTTCAATATATCCACATAATTTTTCTTTCCTCATGAAGCCATCTAGTTTGTGAAGTGCACCAGTCCCTCCTGCAGCAATGCACACCGGCAACATGATGCTGCCACCCCCGTGCTTCATGGTTGGGATGGTGTTCTTCGGCTTGCAAGCCTCCCCCTTTTTCCTCCAAACATAATGATGGTCATTATGGCCAAACAGTTCTATTTTTGTTTCATCAGACCAGAAGACATTTCTCCAAAAAGTACGATCTTTGTCCCCATGTGCAGTTGCAAAACGTAGTCTGGCTTTTTTATGGCGGTTTTGGAGCAGTGGCTTCTTCCTTGCTGAGCGGCCTTTCGGGTTATGTTGACATAGGACTAATTTTACTGTGGATATAGATACTTTTGTACCTGTTTCCTCCAGCATCTTCACAAGGTCCTTTGCTGTTGTTCTGGGATTAATTTGCACTTTTCGCACCAAAGTACGTTCATCTCTAGGAGACCGAACGCGTTTCCTTCCTGAGCGGTATGCCGGCTGGTCCCATGGTGTTTATACTTGTGTACTATTGTTTGTACAGATGAATGTGGTACCTTCAGGTATTTGGAAATTGCTCCCAAGGATGAACTAGACTTGTGGAGGACTATAATTGGAGGACTCATTTCTTTTTTTTCTTTTTTTCATGATGTCAAGCAAAGAGGCACTGAGTTTGAAGGTAGGCCTTGAAATACATCCACAGGTACACCTCCAATTGACTGAAATGATGTCAATTAGCCTATCAGAAGCTTCTAAAGCTATGACATCCTTTTCTGGAATTTCCAAGCTGTGTATAGGCACAGTCAACTTAGTGTATGTAAACTTCTGACCCACTGGAATTGCGATACAGTGAAATAATCTGTCTGTAAACAATTGTTGGAAAAATGACTTGTGTCATGCATAAAGTAGATGTCCTAGCCGACTTGCCAAAACTATAGTTTGTTAACAAGAAATTTGTGGAGTGGTTGAAAAATGAGTTTTGATGACTAACCTAAGTGTATGTAAACTTCCGACTTCAACTGTATATATAAAAATACAAACACTCAGTGCATTCGGAAAGTATTCAGACCCCAGGACTTTTTCCACATTTTGTTACGTTACAGCATTATTCTAAAGTTGATTAAAGCATATTCTTTTCTCTATCTACACACGGTACCAATACTCCATAAAGACAAAGCAAAAACTGGTTTTTAGACATTTTTGCAAATGTATAAAAAAACAACAACTGAATAACACATTTACATAAGTATTCAGACCCTTTTACTCTGTACTTTGTTAAAGCACCTTTGGCAGTGATTACAGCCTCGAGTCTTGGGTATGTTGCTACAAGCTTGGTACACCTGTATTTGTGTGGCTTCTGGACAAGTCTCTGAAAGTCCTTGAGTGGCCCAGTCAGAGCCTGGACTTAAACCCAATCTGACATCTCTGGCAAGACCTGAAAATAGCTGTACAGCAACTCTCCCCATCCAACCTGACAAGAGCTTGAGAGGATCTGCAGAGAAGAATGGGAGAAACTCCAAATACAGGTTTGCAAAGCTTTGTAGCGTCATACCCAAGAAGACTTGAGGCTTTAATCGCTGCCAAAGATGCTTCAACAAAGTACTGAGTAAAAGGGTCTGAATACTTATGTAAATGTGATATTTCATTTTTTTTCTGACAAATTTGCACGAATTTAGAAAAACCTGTTTTTGCCTTGTCATTATGGGGTATTGTAGGTAGATTGGGGGAGTTCCCGGACATATTTTTGTTGGTGAAAATGACAGCCAAATAGACCTATCAATAAACATTTATCCATTAACTGAAGCAAAGCTATAGGCTACATGCCCTGGCACCACGGAAAGCCATGGGATCCATTAGCTAAATGACTCTCTGCTACTTTATGTGATGGTCCATTTAAGGTGAGGTCAGTGGGACTGTGTTATGACCACGTCCTCGCCTTCCTGACTCTGTCCTCTTCATCCCACTCTACTTCGTGAGTCATGCTTTTGTTATACTACGTGTGTGTGTCACAGGAGGTTGGTGGCACCTTAATTGAGGAGGATTGGTGTGGTAATGGCTGGAGTGAAATGTTGGGAAGGTATCATTCCATTCACTCAGTTCCAGACATTATTATGAGCCGTCCTCCCATCAGCTGTGTGTGTGTGTGTGTGTGTGTGTGTGTGTGTGTGTGTGTGTGTGTGTGTGTGTGTGTGTGTGTGTGTGTGTGTGTGTGTGTGTGTGTGTGTGTGTGTGTGTGTGTGTGTGTGTGTGTGTGATATGCTCAACAAAGTGACTGCTGCAGATGGAATTGAGATGTAGCTAAGTACGGTGCACTATTTTGGTTTGCACGGTCCCTGATTTTTAAATAAATAAACAAACTAACCTAGTAAACTTAAAAGTAGATGTGGAAGAAGCTAAGCTCCCATTATGCTGTCAATCCATTATGTAACAAGCTCTGAAGTTTCCCTTAGGTACAGATCTAGGATCAGCTTCCCTTCCCCCAATCTTGACTTTAACCATTTAGTTGGGGGAAATACAAAACTGACCCAAGATCAGTGTAGAGGCAGTTTCACCCTATACCACGTAACAAGCCAAGATGACTGACATGGGCTAGTCTGCTAGTTCTATGGTAGTTTCAGTAGGAGAGTTGAACAAACCTTTTGAATCACAGAAAAAAGATCAACGACTGATTTGTGTAATTCTTGTTAGAGATGGCCTCTCCCTGCTGTTCTGTGTTGTCATTGGGTTTTCAATTTGTGCATAATAGTCTTCAATCATCTTTCAAATTGTCCAGTGCAATCCTAAAAATAGCCGAAGCAGAATATCATAACATTACTCAACCTGTAGGTGTACTGTCTCTGCACAGTGTACGGTAAACTATAATTGGTGACGTGTGTGTAGTGTGTGTGTGCGTGCTGTAATACTAGGTGTGTATCTGTGTGTGCGCGCTGTAATACTAGGTGTATCTCTGTGTGTGCGTGCTGTAATACTAGGTGTATCTGTGTGTGTGCGTGCTGTAATACTAGGTGTATCTCTGTGTGTGTGTGCGTGCTGTAACACTAGGTGTATCTCTGTGTGTGCGTGCTGTAATACTAGGTGTATCTCTGTGTGTACGTGCGTGCTGTAATACTAGGTGTATCTCTGTGTGTACGTGCTGTAATACTAGGTGTATCTCTGTGTGTGTGCGTGCTGTAATACTAGGTGTATCTCTGTGTGTGTGCGTGCTGTAATACTAGGTGTATCTCTGTGTGTGTGTGTGTGTGCGTGCTGTAATACTAGGTGTATCTCTGTGTGTGTGCGTGCTGTAATACTAGGTGTATCTCTGTGTGTGTGTGCGTGCTGTAATACTAGGTGTATCTCTGTGTGTACGTGCTGTAATACTAGGTGTATCTCTGTGTGTGTGCGTGCTGTAATACTAGGTGTATCTCTGTGTGTGTGCGTGCTGTAATACTAGGTGTATCTCTGTGTGTGTGTGTGTGCGTGCTGTAATACTAGGTGTATCTCTCTGTGTGTGTGTGTGTGTGCGTGCTGTAATACTAGGTGTATCTCTGTGTGCGTGCGTGCTGTAATACTAGGTGTATCTCTGTGTGTGTGTACATGCTGTAATACTAGGTGTATCTCTGTGTGTGTGTGTGCGTGCTGTAATACTAGGTGTATCTCTGTGTGTGTGTGCGTGCTGTAATACTAGGTGTATCTCTGTGTGTGTGCGTGCTGTAATACTAGGTGTATCTCTGTGTGTGTGCGTTCTGTAATACTAGGTGTATCTCTGTGTGTACGTGCTATAATACTAGGTGTATCTCTGTGTGTGTGCTGTAATACTAGGTGTATCTCTGTGTGTACGTGCTATAATACTAGGTGTATCTCTGTGTGTGTGCTGTAATACTAGGTGTATCTCTGTGTGTGCGTGCTGTAATACTAGGTGTATCTCTGTGTGCGTGCTGTAATACTAGGTGTATCTCTGTGTGTGTGCGTGCTGTATTACTAGGTGTATCTCTGTGTGTACGTGCTGTAATACTAGGTGTATCTCTGTGTGTACGTGCTATAATACTAGGTGTATCTGTGTGTGTGTGTGCTGTAATACTAGGTGTATCTCTGTGTGTGTGCGTGCTGTAATACTAGGTGTATCTCTGTGTGTGTGTGCGTGCTGTAATACTAGGTGTATCTCTCTGTGTGTGTACATGCTGTAATACTAGGTGTATCTCTGTGTGTGTGCGTGCTGTAATACTAGGTGTATCTCTGTGTGTGTGTGTGTGCGTGCTGTAATACTAGGTGTATCTCTGTGTGTGTGTGTGCGTGCTGTAATACTAGGTGTATCTCTGTGTGTGTGTGTGCGTGCTGTAATACTAGGTGTATCTCTGTGTGTGTGTGCGTGCGTGCTGTAATACTAGGTGTATCTCTGTGTGTGTGTACATGCTGTAATACTAGGTGTATCTCTGTGTGTGTGTGCGTGCTGTAATACTAGGTGTATCTCGTGTGTGTGCGTGCTGTAATACTAGGTGTATCTCTGTGTGTGTGTGCGTGCTGTAATACTAGGTGTATCTCTGTGTGTGTGTGCGTGCTGTAATACTAGGTGTATCTCTGTGTGTGCGTGCTGTAATACTAGGTGTATCTCTGTGTGTGTGCGTGCTGTAATACTAGGTGTATCTCTGTGTGTGCGTGCTGTAATACTAGGTGTATCTCTGTGTGTGTGTGCGTGCTGTATTACTAGGTGTATCTCTGTGTGTGTGCGTGCTGTATTACTAGGTGTATCTCTGTGTGTGTGCGTGCTGTAATACTAGGTGTATCTCTGTGTGTGTGTGTGTGTGTGTGTGTGCTGTAATACTAGGTGTATCTCTGTGTGTGTGTGTGCGTGCTGTAATACTAGGTGTATCTCTGTGTGTGTGTGCGTGCTGTAATACTAGGTGTATCTCTGTGTGTGTGTGCGTGCTGTAATACTAGGTGTATCTGTGTGTGTGTGCGTGCTGTAATACTAGGTGTATCTCTGTGTGTGTGCGTGCTGTAATACTAGGAGTATCTCTGTGTGTGTGCGTGCTGTAATACTAGGTGTATCTCTGTGTGTGTGCGTGCTGTAATACTAGGTGTATCTCTGTGTGTGTGTGTGTGTGTGTGTGCGTGCTGTAATACTAGGTGTATCTCTGTGTGTGTGTGTGCGTGCGTGCTGTAATACTAGGTGTATCTCTGTGTGTGTGCGTGCTGTAATACTAGGTGTATCTCTGTGTGTGTGCGCGTGCTGTAATACTAGGTGTATCTCTGTGTGTGTGCGCGTGCTGTAATACTAGGTGTATCTCTGTGTGTGTGCGTTCTGTAATACTAGGTGTATCTCTGTGTGTGTGTGTGTGCGTGCTGTAATACTAGGTGTATATCTGTGTGTGTGTGTACGTGCTGTAATACTAGGTGTATCTCTGTGTGTACGTGCTGTAATACTAGGTGTATCTCTGTGTGTGCGTGCTGTAATACTAGGTGTATCTCTGTGTGTGCGTGCTGTAATACTAGGTGTATCTCTGTGTGTGTGCGTGCTGTAATACTAGGTGTATCTCTGTGTGTGTGCGTGCTGTAATACTAGGTGTATCTCTGTGTGTGTGTGCGTGCTGTAATACTAGGTGTATCTCTGTGTGTGTGTGTGTGCGTGCTGTAATACTAGGTGTATCTCTGTGTGTGTGTGTGTGCGTGCTGTAATACTAGGTGTATCTCTGTGTGTGCGTGCTGTAATACTAGGTGTATCTCTGTGTGTGTGTGTGCGTGCTGTAATACTAGGTGTATCTCTGTGTGTACGTGCTGTAATACTAGGTGTATCTCTGTGTGTGTGCGAGCTGTAATACTAGGTGTATCTCTGTGTGTGTGTGTGCGTGCTGTAATACTAGGTGTATCTCTGTGTGTGTGTGTGTGTGCGTGCTGTAATACTAGGTGTATCTCTGTGTGTGTATGTGTTCTTGTCCCACTCTGTTTGATAAAGTGTGGACTTCCTTTTCAGTGTTGGGGGAGAGGGAGAGAGAACCACTCAGCAGATGAAACCAGTCAAGGTTTATGGCTGCCTTCAAAACACACCTCTCCAGCTATCCTTCTAGAAATGAACCCTTCAGCTGCAGACAGTGCTAGTTCTCACTGGTCTCTCCTTCATTTAACCTTGTCCGTGTTACATAGAAATGTCATTCTAGTTCTGTGGTGCACTACTTGACCTATGTCTGTCTTAATATCATATGTAAACTGCAGAACAATTCATTTGGTAAGAGAAACATGATTACATTACTGGGTGTATTGCAGAGTAAGTTCCAGTTAAAAGTGTTTCTATCAGAAGCTTTTGGAAGATGTATATGTAAACTCAGCAAAAAAAAAAAAAGTCCTCTCACTGTCAAGTGCGTTTATTTTCAGCAAACTTAACATGGGTAAATATTTGTATGAACATAACAAGACTCAACAACTGAGACATAAACTGAACAAGTTCCACAGACATGTGACTAACAGAAATGGAATAATGTGTCCCTGAACAAAGGAGGAGGTGGGGTCAAAAGTAACAGTCAGTATCTTGTGTGGCCACCAGCTGCAATGTACTGCAGTGCATCTCCTCCTTATGGACTGCACCAGATTTGCCAGTTCTTTCTATGAGATGTTACTCCACTCTTCCACCAAGGCACCTGCAAGTTCCCGGACATTTCTGGGGGGAATGGCCCTAGCCTTCACCCTCTGATCCAACAGGTCCCAGACGTGCTCAATGGGATTGAGATCCGGGCTCTTTGCTGGACATGGCAGAACACTGACATTTCGGTCTTGCAGGATATCACGCACAGAACGAGCAGTATGGCTGGTGGCATTGTCATGTCAGGATGAGCCTGCAGGAAGGGTACCACATGAGGGAGGAGGATGTCTTCCCTGTAATGCACAGCATTGAGATTTCCAGCAATGACGACAAGTTCAGTCCGATGATGCTGCGACACACAGACCATGATGGACCCTCCACCTCCAAATCGATCACGCTCCAGAGTACAGGCCTCGGTGTAACGCTCATTCCTTCGATGATAAACGCGAATCCGACCATCACCCCTGGTGAGACAAAACCGCGACTCGTCAGTGAAGAGCACTTTTTGCCAGTCCTGTCTGGTCCAGCAACGGTGGGTTTGTGCCCATAGGCGACGTTGTTGCCGGTGATGTCTGGTGAGGACCTGCCTTACAACAAGCCTACAAGCCCTCAGTCCAGCCTCTCTCAGCCTATTGCGGACAGTCTGAGCACTGATGGAGGGATTGTGGGTTCCTGGTGTAACTCGGGCAGCTGTTGTTGCCATCCTGTACCTGTCCCGCAGGTGTGATGTTCGGATGTACCGATCCTGTACAGGTGTTGTTACACGTGGTCTGCCACTGCGAGGACGATCAGCTGTCCGTCCTGTCTCCCTGTAGCGCTGTCTTAGGCGTATCACGGTACAGACATTGCAATTTATTGCCCTGGCCACATCTGCAGTCCTCATGCCTCCTTGCAGCATGCCTAAGGCACGTTCACACAGATAAACAGGGACCCTGGGCATCTTTCTTTTGGTGTATTTCAGAGTCAGTAGAAAGGCCTCTAGTGTTCTAAGTTTTCATAACTGACCTTAATTGCCTACCGTCTGTAAGCTGTTAATGTCTTAACGACCGTTCCACAGGTGCATGTTCATTAGTTGTTGATGGTTCATTGAACAAGCATGGGAAACAGTGTTTAAACCCTTTACAATGAAGATCTGTGAAGTTATTTGGATTTTTACGAATTATCTTTGAAAGACAGGGTCCTGAAAAAGGGACTGTTTTTGCTGAGTTTAGTTAGCCACTATTCCCTCAAATCTAGAGACACTAGTACTTTAACCAGGCCTATATCTAAAATGTATGATCAAAGCCCCAACCAAGCAA
This sequence comes from Salvelinus namaycush, assembly GCF_016432855.1. NCBI lineage: Eukaryota > Metazoa > Chordata > Actinopteri > Salmoniformes > Salmonidae > Salvelinus > Salvelinus namaycush. The sequence continues at coordinate 6,364,716 of NC_052307.1, forward strand.
CACCAACCAAGCAATCCCTTCAACACGCTTTTCTGTTGAAAACCAACCAATTACCGCTTTACTAACTCCCGGCCTTCCTCATTGTTCAGACTGATACTGTATCCTTAGCACTTCCTTATTACCTGAGGCTATCTCATTAACATGGTTGTACACTCATAACTTTATCATAGTCAGTTTCTCTCTACCACACTAGTTCCATCTAGTTTGTGGATGTAGGAAGTAGGTTACACGATATAATTGTGTTGTAGGTTACATATTGTAATTTTTATTTTTAGGAACACCATTAGCCAACGCCAGTGGCGACAGCTAGTCCTAATGGCGTCCAGTGTTGTAGACTACATTAATTGTCCCAGTGTTTCCTGGTTCTAATGGCGTCCAGTGTTGTAGGCTACATTAATTGTCCCAGTGGTTCCTGGTCCTGGGGACCCAAAGGGGTGCACAGTTTAAAAAAACTTTTTTTTAATTAAAAAACAACAACATTTTCACACCGGATTTCAAATAATCAAAGGGTTGGTGATGAGTTGATTTAGTGTGTTTAGTACGAGGACCAAAACAACAATGAGTTCTTGGCGACCCAGGAAAAAGATTGGGGGAGTCTGACAGCCTATAGGTGTGGCTCTTGCTATTGAAGGTTTCCACCGAGTAAGTGCAAGGTGTTGTGTGTCACAACTCTACAGACAGTCATGTAGGCTTCTACATTTTTTTTTAAAGCTTGGATTGTGTCCTTTTTCCCTTACCCCTCTGTGTGCCTCTGAACCTTACCCCTCTGTGTGCCTCTGAACCAGTTAGGGGATTACCTGATCACCGGGATATCAGGTCAGCCCGTTTGCCACACTGACCTACCTACCTGGATTAACCTACCTGAGACACACACGCATACTGGTTACCTCATTTATCAGACTCTCACTGTAAGTAGCTAGGTAAGACTACACATCACAGTTCATGTAAGTAAATTGTTTTTCAATAAGGCAGCTATCAGCTAAATCTGTGCTAGTAAAAAACAGACAATAGCCAGCGAAAGTGTGATTTGTGACAGGGTTATGGTTGCAGGCCGATGCTTGACATTACTGGCCTACTTGTTTTGCCACCAAACAGACTGCGGTTCACCTAAAACTTAGCGTGTGTTTCCCAGACAACAGTTTATTTTAGATTTTTTGGGGTGTTTGGCAGGTATTTTCTGTAGGGCTGTTTGAGCACACATTTTGTCTGGAGGCAAGCTGATGTTCGGCAGCTGAACGAACTTGTACATTTGACACCTTTTTCTCCCCAGTTTAGGGATATCCAATTGATAGTTACAGTCTTGTCCCATCGCTGCAAATCCGTACGGACACGGGAGAGGCAAGTCGAGAGCCATGTGTCCTCCGAAACATGACTGTTTCTTGACACACTGCTCGCTCAACCCAGATGCCAGCTGCACCAATGTGTCGGAGGAAACACCTTCCAGCTGGCAACTGAAGTCTGTTTGCATGCGCCCGGCCCGTCACAGGAGTCGCTAGAGCGTGATGGAACAAGGACATCCGGACCGGGTCTGTAGTGACGCCTCTAGCACAGCGACGCACTGCCTTAGACCGCTGCGCCACTCGGGAGGCCCGTCGACGCCCCTTTGTCGGTGATTGGTCGACTGTAGGGAATCTTCAATGAAGTGTTTGTCTCTGCAAAAACATACATTTATGACGGATTTCTTGATTTATCTTAGATTGATTCTGACTTTTGAAGAAGTGTTGGTGGGTTTGCTGTTGATACGGTGTCTCAAGAGGGACAAACGAGTAATATTGCATTTTTTTTCTTTCTTGTTTTTCAAGCAGAGGTCTTTTAGGGAGTGTGAGAGACACAGAGTTTCACTTCACCTAGCCCAGTTCTGCTAGGAGAAAACTGAACCTATGTACGTGGACACCTTCTTTAGGCAGCGTACATATCACTGCTGATATCAGACCCCTGACCTGAGGCAGCCCTCAAGCTGCTGGAGCCATGTAGGACTCAACTAGGGCTGCGTCCCAAATGGCACCCTATCCCTTACAGGGCTCTGGTCAAAAGTAGTGCACTATATAGGGGGAAAGGGTGCCATTTGGGATGCACCCTAGCGCTCTGATATTCACTCTTATTGGTTTCTTCCGGGGATGACTACCTGTTCCTAGAATGAACGGCCCACAGCGTTATGCTTTATTATCCTGCTATCTGTAATAGACGTCGACCGATTATGATTTTTCAACGCCGATAACGATTATTGGAGGACCAAAAAAGCCGATACCGATTAATCGGTCGATTTGTATTTATTTGTAATAATGACAATTACAACAATACTGAATGAACACTTATTTTAACTTAATATAATACATCAATAAAATCTATTTAGTCTCAAATAAATATTGAAACATGTTCAATTTGGTTTAAATAATGCAAAAACAAAGTGTTGGAGAAGAAAGTAAAAGAGCAATATGTGCCATGTAAGAAAGCTAACGTTTAAGTTCTTTGCTCAGAACATGAGAACATATGAAAGCTGGTGGTTCCTTTTAACATGAGTCTTCAGTATTCCCAGGTAAGAAGTTTTAGGTTGTAGTTATTATAGGACTATTTCTCTCTCTAGGATTTGTTTTTCATATACCTTTGACTATTGGATGTTGTTATAGGCACTTTAGTATTGCCAGTGTAACAGTATAGCTTCCGTCCCTCTCCTAGCCCCTACCTGGGCTCGAACCAGGAACACATCGACAACAGCCACCCTCGAAGCAGCGTTACTCATGCAGAGCAAGGGGAACAACTTCTCCAAGTCTCAGAGCGAGTGACGTTTGAAACGCTATTAGCGCACACCCCGCTAACTAGCTAGCCATTTCACATCGGTTACACCAGCCTAATCTCGGGAGTTGATAGGCTTGAAGTCATAAACAGCTCAAGAAGCATTGCGAAGAGCTGCTGGCAAACGCAGGAAAGTGCTGTTTGAATGAACGCTTACGAGCCTGCTGCCCCTTACCACCGCTCAGTCAGACTGCTCTATCAAATCATAGACTTAATTATAACATAATAACACACAAATACGAGCCTTAGGTCATTAATATGGTCGAATCCGGAAACTATCATCTCAAAAACAAAACATTTATTATTTCAGTGAAATACGGAACCGTATTTTATCTAACGTGTGGCATCCATCAGTCTAAATATTCCTGTTAACATTGAAGGTTGTGCAATGTATGTCATAATTATGTACAATTCTGGCAAATGAGTTTGCAACGAGCCAGGCGGCCCAACCTGTTGCATATACTCTGACTCTGCATGCAATGAACGCAAGAGAAGTGACACAATTTCACCTGGTTAATATTGCCTGCTAACCTGGATTTCTTTTAGCTAAATATGCAGGTTTAAAAATATATACTTTTGTGTATTGATTTTAAGAAAGGTATTGATGTTTATAGTTAGGTACTGTTGTGCAACGATTGTGCTTTTTTCGCAAATGCGCTTTTGTTAAATCATCCCCCGTTTGGCGAAGTTGGCTGTGTTTGTTAGGAAGAAATAGTCCTCACACAGTTCGCAACGAGCCAGGCGGCCCAAACTGCTGCGTATACCCTGACTCTGTTGCAAGAGAAGTGACACATTTTCCCTAGTTAAAAGGAATTCATGTTAGCAGGCAATATTAACTAAATATGCAGGTTTAAAAATATATACTTGTGTATTGATTTTAAGGAAGGCATTGATGTTTATGGTTAGGTACACGTTGGAGCAACGACAGTCCACTTTCCGCGAATGCGCACTGCATTGATTATATGCAACGCAGGACACGCTAGATAAACTAGTAATATCATCAACCATGTGTAGTTAACTAGTGATTTTATGATTGTTTTTTATAAGATAAGTTTAATGCTAGCTATCAACTTACCTTGGCTTCTACTGCATTCGCGTAACAGGCGGGCTCCTCGTGAGGCAGGTGGTTAGAGCGTTGGACTAGTTAACCGTAAGGTTGCAAGATTGAATCCCGGAGCTAACAAGGTAAAAATCTGTTCTGCCCCTGAACAAGGCAGTTAACCCACCATTCCTAGGCCGTCATTGAAAATAAGAATGTATTCTTAACGGACTTGCCTAGTTAAATAAAGGTGTACATAAAAAAAAAAAAAAAATTGGCTAAATTGCTGTCCAAAAATACCGATTTCCGATTTGTTATGAAAACTTAAAATAGGCCCTAATTAATCGGCCATTCCGATTAATCGGTCGACCTCTAATCTGTACCACGACTTGTCCTTTATCCTGCTATCTGTACCACGACTTGTCCTTTATCCTGCTATCTGTACCACGACTTGTCCTTTATCCTGCTATCTGTACCACGACTTGTCCTTTATCCTGCTATCTGTACCACGACTTGTCCTTTATCCTGCTATCTGTACCACGACTTGTCCTTTATCCTGCTATCTGTACCACGACTTGTCCTTTATCCTGCTATCTGTACCACGACTTGTCCTTTATCCTGCTATCTGTACCACGACTTGTCCTTTATCCTGCTATCTGTACCACGACTTGTCCTTTATCCTGCTATCTGTACCACGACTTGTCCTTTATCCTGCTATCTGTACCACGACTTGTCCTTTATCCTGCTATCTGTACCACGACTTGTCCTTAATCCAGTTCCCGTAAACTGCTGTTTTCTCTCCACCCTATGAAATTAGATTTGTGTTCTTGTGAGTCAGAAGTAACAAGGGAGATGGCGTCCTGACGGAGAAAGGATTCATGAGTTATCGTAACATTGATCATTTGAATGCCCTCCACAATAAACCATCTCTTTTTTTCCTCTCTCCTTTCTTCCCTCTCTCTGTCGCTCTCTCAGGCTATCTACCCAATGGGATCCATGCGGTGGAGGCCATGTTGGCTGCGGCCAGCATCGGGGCCATCTGGTCGTCCACCTCTGTGGACTTTGGAGTCAACGTAAGGATGACCTCGACTGCATCTTATATGACACCCTATTCCCCATGTAGTCCACCACTACACCCTATTCCCCATGTAGTCCACCACTACACCCTATTCCCCATGTAGTCCACCACTACACCCTATTCCCCATGTAGTCCACCACTTTTGACCAAGGGGAAGTGAGGGAGGGGGTATAGGAGGGCGTAGGGCAGCAGTCAGAGTTAATGGGTAGGTGAGAGTTTCCTCTAATTTAGGAATAGTACTTTGTTTGTCTTGCTAATGGCTCCTGGGGGGGTTGTTAATTAGCTCTGTTATGGCCCTTTCTTAGTTGTCGTCACCCCCACCCCACCTGGCACGACATACAGGCTAAAGCAAATGCTAAAAGTATTTAAGACACACATATACACACACAACGAGCAGGGATTCTGTTGAGTGTGGTGACTCGTGCCCCCCCCCCCCCCCCCCCCCCCCCGCCGGCAGAGTACTGCTGATGCTACGCTAGAAATGGAACACCCCGCGTTGATACCAGTCTCTTGCATGAATGCATCTGTCAACATGAATAGCACCTGTCCTGTTACGTCCCAACAATACCTTCTTCCTCCTGAAGTGTGCACTCGTTCATTACTTCCCACAAATATAAAAGCGTTGGATTGGCGGAGGTATAGGCAAGTACGAGTTTCCACCATGTTTCTTATACAAGTCATTTCCTTTTCAAATCAGTTTGCAATCGCAGCCGCACACTTTGGGAGGAAGGAGAGGTAATTGGGACGAAAGCTATGATGTAGGAAATGTGGTGGGAAAATCCCACAGGCCCATGCCTCCATCAATCCAATACTTTTAGATTTATGAGAAGTAGTGAAGGAGTGCCTACTTTAGGAGGAAGGATATACAGTACTGTTGGGATTGTCTCTGTCTGATCTTTTACTGCCCCCTTGTGGCGAAAAGAGTATTTCAACACCAAGCATTGTAGCACATCGGCATCGTCAAATGCACGTTAGATACGGCTTGTAATACTAAAGCGGAAGTCGGTCTATTTGTAGTGTTTCACTGCCGTTTCGGATGATTTGGATCAAATTTCCCTAGCTGACTGTGTGGAATAGGAATTTCCAGGTGAACAAGGGAGAGCAGTTGTTGATAATATCAAGAAGAAATTACCAGTTTGCAAACAGGGAGAACAATATCCCACACAGGAGCAGAGAATGTCTAGTTGGCCTTCTCTGAGGAGAACATTTTTAAATCTTATTTTAAAATAGTTTAAGCTAATTTACTTTTTTTTATTTTTATACAATTTAAAAACTCTTAATGCTTTGTGGAGAACAGTAAAAATGGCCCTGGTCATTATGACATTGGTTGCTGTAGTTTCATTCACCTCAGGCGATCTACAAACGCATAGCTTGTTAGCTATACAATTAACCGCTACACATTAACTCCGCACCAGGATTAAAAACTATAATTGAATACGTACACAGGGATCTGTTTGCAGAAAAAGTTTTAAAAAAGCATTTTCATTACCGAACATTATATATTTTTTTTTACAGCTAATATTCCTGCATTTCTACACACTTTGCCGTAGCTTATGCCATGTTAATATATAATCTGAGTGAGAGTGACTAACAAAATCTGTGGGGGCGCCCTGGAGGACAGGGGGCCCTGCGTGCATGGTTTTGAATTTTTCCATGATAGCTGGCTAGACTAATCTACATTTTTATATATTTTTTATTTTTTACTAAGATGGTCTAATTGGGGTGCCTTTTCTTTGAGTGACAGATAACAAGTGGAAAAATGCTGATGCACCTTGTGCATTCTACTATTCTAACTGTCAATAGTAAGTTGAAAAGCAGACTTATTTCCTCATGTAGCTACGGCCCAGTTGGTATTGTATGTGTGCTCCGTGCACATTAGAAACCCTTTGTGACTGTAAAGTCCACACCGAGGACCACATTAGAAACCCTTTGTGACTGTAATGTCCACACCGAGGACCACATGAAACTCAGTGTGACTGTAATGTCCACACCGAGGACCACATTAGAAACCCTTTGTGACTGTAATGTCCACACCGAGGACCACATGAAACTGTGTGACTGTAAAGTCCACATTAGAAACTAGTAGAAACCAGTGTACTCCATGTCATCCTCTGGGGTTCTTTTGTACTTTTACGTAGTTTAACTGTACGAATTGTTTTCCCCCATTGTCATTGTATCTCTTCTTTTTCTCTCTCTCTCTCTTTCTTTCTTTCTTTCTTTCTCTCTCTCTCTCTCTCAGGGTGTATTGGACAGGTTCTCTCAGATCCAGCCAAAACTCATCTTCTCCGTTGCAGCGGTGGTGTACAACGGCAAACGGCACGACCACATGGAGAAACTACACAGTGTGGTCAAAGGTAGTGCAATGCCTTGTTTGTGGGTCCTTTTGTGTGGTTAGTTAGTATTGGGGTGTGTGTATAATGTCACTACCACGGTCTGTTCTTAGGACTGCCCGATCTCCAGAAGGTGGTTGTCATTCCCTACGTACGAAGCAAACAAGACACTGATCTTTCCAGGATCCCTAATAGGTGTGTATTTCTGACTGAGTCAGGTTGACCGTTTATGGGTGCTGGTCAAACATAGTGCTCTAATATAGGACATAGGGTGCAGTTTTGGACGTACTTTCTGTGTTTTATCATTTAACCTCGTTTACCTAATGTGAAGTGTGTGTGGTATGTTAATTTCCTTCAATATAACTAACACTCTTGCAGTCTCTCCCACTTGGGCTTTGGCTATACATTTATCTGAGTTGTCTCTTTTTTTTAACCCCCTCTTCCTGTTTTACTATTTTACCATGTCAACATCTCTTCTCTCTCCCTCTTTCCCCCTCTCTCTCCCTCTTTCTCACTCCCTGACTCACTCCCTGACTCACTCCCTGACTCACTCCCTGACTCACTCCCTGACTCACTCCCTGACTCACTCCCTGACTCACTCCCTGACTCACTCCCTGACTCACTCCCTGACTCACTCCCTGACTCACTCCCTGACTCACTCCCTGACTCACTCCCTGACTCACTCCCTGACTCACTCCCTGACTCACTCCCTGACTCACTCCCTGACTCACTCCCTGACTCACTCCCTGACTCACTCCCTGACTCACTCCCTGACTCTTTCTCTCGCTCTTTCTCTCTCTCCCTCCCTCCCCAGTATGTATCTGGATGACTTTTTGGCCACAGGGAAGGAGGGGGACCAGGCCCCTCAGCTGGAGTTTGAGCAGCTGCCCTTCTCTCACCCCCTGTTTATCATGTACTCCTCTGGGACCACCGGCTCCCCCAAGTGTATGGTGCACTCGGCAGGGGTAAGATACAGCTGTCTCTCTGATACCCACGCACGCATATGGCTGCTGGGTCAAACCTCATCTGTACATAGTTCTGTCATCCACATCACACTGAACTCCAGCAGACATTGGAACACAAAGTAGGATTCCAAAAAGAAATAGCACGCCAAACCAAAGCAACTATCCTGTGTTGTTGGGTGCGTCACCGTGTGAGTTTTTAAAAACAGTAGAATGACTTAACCTTTTATAATTTCTAAATTGAAACAACATTCAAACAACATCCTTGCTACAAATTCCATATAGGCCACAACACTACCCTTCGTTAATGGTTTCTCCCACCAGATGGCAGCAACAGTCCATCCGAAAAAGATGGGGAACAGTCTGTCTGTTTGTGTCACATAAAGGCCTGTTTTATACAGGTGTATTAATCTGAGCATAAGTGTGATCTATGTTTATTAGGGATCAGTTCTATACACAGTGAAATAAACTGTACACGACACCATTTTAAATGGATGAAATAAGACTTGAGCAGATGAATGTGGATGGTGTTTTTAGTTATGGCAAGCTGTTTAAAAACACTGGAGTGTACTGTATGTCTAATTCACAATCACTTAGCCTTCAAGGGGCAAAACAATTGACATTTCCTGCCCCCCCCCCCCCCCATAAAACCCAGTAAGTTCACTTGTTAGTTTAGACATCCGGGCGTGTTTGAGGGTTTCGACACAACTTTTAGCTTCTCTCGGTCTCCCTCCCTCTGCGTCCTCCTTCCTTCCATTGTACAATTTCCTCTTCGTTCTCTCTCGCTCTCTTTCTCTCCCTCCCCACCCCTTCTCCGGATAATTAGATAGTTATGCGGCTTTCGACTCTGGTGGTGCCCGCCAGCACAGGCAATTAAACTGGCACTAGAGGCACCTTGTTAGGCTTTGTTAGGAATGCTGTCAAACCCAAACAGCGCCCGCTATGGAAACAAGAGAAGAGGCATGGCATCTCTCTCACAAATCAGGCATCGGAGCACGCTCTCCGCATACACTTCTCATCTCGTAATTACTTCCCCCCCCTCCGGCTCCCACGGCCCTGGCACTCACACAGTCACTTAAACGCCAAAAGTCCTTCTGCCAATGCACACTTAGATTAGAGACAGAGGGGTCCCGTTGTGTCAGGGATGTCAACTTTATTTTTCTTTTTTCCCCTCGGCTAGCATAAGGACAATGTAGGAACGTTGAGGGCTGCACTGAGAAATGATTAGCTAGCCTATTTTCCCAGACTGGGATATTTAGGCTACACACACTGAAACATATCATTAAAAAAATCTAAAGAAAGATGCTGTTTTATTTCCATAATTTGACTAAACGCTGTTTAAACAATGCCAACGATCTCTTAGTTTTAAGGAAAGGCTTTGAAGTGTTTGATATGTCAAAAAATATATTGGAATGTTCAGGAAAGAAAAATCAACAGGTCGAGACACTCTCAGGCCGTCTTGGTTGGGACGCACATGTGGTACGTTTATGTAGTGGAAAAGTGAACTAGCAGTTTGGCTCGTGTAGATTTTGGAGAGAGGTACCTCTCAGCCCAGGGCCTGTAGAGAGCTGATCTACTGTAGGGTCAGTTTAGAGAGAGGTGCCTCTCAGCCCAGGGCCTGTAGAGAGCTGATCTACTGTAGGGTCAGTTCAGCCTTTTAGATCATAATGAATCAGATGATATGGACAAGAGACACATCCATTCTAGATCAGCACTCCTACTGGACTAGGGGTTAGGGCAGTCTCGCATTCGGGGGACAGGGTAACCTCTGGTAACCGGGTCACCAGGATACGTCTGAGCTATGGAACGCCGTTTGGGTCTTCGCGTGTCAAAGATACATGTCAAATAAGCTTGTTGACCAATCAGGACCTGATAAATGATTGCGCGCCACATGGTTTAACATGTTAATCCCCCCCAAAAATCCGTACTTATTACACTTTAAATCGTGTTTCATATGTCACAGCGATTCAACGAGTACATATACAGTATGATGCTGGTAAAGTTGTGTCTCACGCACATGCCTCTGCCGCACACACTTCCCCAAGTTCTGGGACAGTGCTGGTCAGAAAACAAAGCTAGCTAGCTGGTGGACGCAAACAATGTTCTCCCCCCAAATCGCAGCAAAATGACATCTGTTTCAGTAGCTATAGTTGGCTACAGTTGAAGTCGGAAGTTTACATACCCCTTAGCCAAATACATTTAATCTCAGTTTTTCACAATTCTTGACATTTAATCCCAGTAAATATTCCCTGTTTTAGGTCAGATAGGATCACCACTTTATTTTAAGAATGTGAAATGTCAGAATAATAGTAGAGAATTATTTATTTCAGCTTTAATTTCTTTCATCACATTCCCAGTGGGTCAGAAGTTTGCATACACGCAATTAGTATTTGGTAGCATTGCCTTTAAATTGTTTAACTTGGGTCAAATGTTTCGGGTAGCCTTCCACAAGCTTCCCACAATAAGTTGGGTGAATTTTGGCCCATTCCTCCTTACAGAGCTGGTGTAACTGAGTCAGGTTGGTAGGCCTCCTTGCTCGCACACACTTTTTCAGTTCTGCCCACAAATGTTCAATAGGATTTAGGTCAGGGCTTTGTTATGGCCACTCCAGTACCTTGACTTTGTTGTCCTTAAGCCATTTTGACACAACTTTGGAAGTATGCTTGGGGTCATTGTCCATTTGGAAGACCCATTGGCGATCAAGCTTTAACTTCCTGACTGATGTCTTGAGATGTTGCTTCAATATATCCACATAATTTTCCTTTCCTCATGATGCCATCTATTTTGTGTCCACCAGTCCCTCCTGCAGCAAAGCATCCCCACAACATGTTGCTGCCACCCCCTTGCTTCACGGTTGGGATGGTGTTCTTCAGCTTGCAAGCATCTCCTTTTTTCCTCCAAACATAATGATGGTCATTATGACCAAACAGTTCTATTTTTGTTTCATCAAACCAGAGGACAATTCTCCAAAAAGTACAATCTTTGTCCCCATGTGCAGTTGCAAAATGTAGTCTGGCTTTTTTATGGCGGTTTTGGAGCAGTGGCTTCTTCCTTGCTGAGCGGCCTTTCAGGTTATGTCAATATAGGACTCGTTATACTGTGGATATAGATACTTTTGTACCCGTTTCCTCCAGCATCGTAACAAGGTCCTTTGCTGTTATTCTGGGATTGATTTGTACTTTTCGCACCATAGTACGTTCATCTCTAGGAGACAGAACGCGTCTCGTTCCTGAGCAATATGATGGCTGCATGGTCCCGTGGTGTTTATACTTGCGTACTATTGATTGTACAGATGAATGTGGTACCTTCAGGCATTTGGAAATTGCTCCCAAGGATGAATCAGACTTGTGGAGGACTATTAAAAAAATAAAAATAAAAATAAATGTGGTCTTGGCTGATTTCTTTTGATTTTCACATGATGTTAAGCAAAGAGGCACTGAGTTTGAAGGTAGGCCTTGAAATACATCCACAGGTACACCTCCAATTGACTGAAATGATGTCAATTAGCCTATCAGAAGCTTCTAAAGCCATGACATAATTTTCTGGAATTTTCCAAGTTGTTTAAAGGCACAGTCAACTTAGTGTATGCAAACTTCTGACCCACTGGATTTGTGATACAGTGAAATAATCATTCTGTAAACAATTGTTGGAAACATTACTTGTGTCATGCACAAAGTAGATGTCCTAACCGACTTGCCAAAACTATAGTTTGTTAACAAGAAATGTATGGAGTGGTTGAAAAACAAGTTTTAATGACTCCAACCTAAGTGTATGTAAACTTCCGACTCCAACTGTATGTGTCATCATCTAAAATTGTGTTCGTATTTGGTTGATGATGGACGGACCTTTTCCGGTCAAGCCACACTAGTCAGATGAAGCTAGCCAGCTGCTTATAACATTAGCTTGGGGCAACAGGGTTAGGTAGCTGGCAAGCTTGTTTAGTTTGTTATTTAGCTTAGGGCTGTCCCTAACAAAAAAATCTATGTATTAGTCAACCGACAGTCGTCTGGCCAATTGATTGGTTGAAAGATCAATTTTCAAATGTGTATTTTTCCATACAGTGCATTCCTAAAATATTCAGACTCCTTTTTCCACATTTTGTTACATTACAGCCTTATTCTAAAATGGATTAAAAAAATAAAAATCCTCATCAATATACACACAATACCCCATAATGACATCACAATACCCCATAATGACATCACAATACCCCATAATGACATCACAAATTGAAATGTTTTTGAAATCATGAAATTGAGCTCAGTTGCATCCTGTTTACATTAATCAGATCTTCAGATGTTTCTACAGCTTGATTTCAATCCACCTGTGTTAAATGTAATTTATTGGACATGATTTGGAAAGGCACACAACCATGAGGTCAAAGGAATTGTCCGTAGAGCTCCGAGACAGGATTGTGCCGAGGCACATCCTTACAGTGAAGCATTGTGGTGGCAGCATCATGCTGTGGGGATGTTTTTCAGCGGAAGGGACTGGGTGACTAGTCAGGATCGAGGGAAAGATAAACGGAGCAAAGTACAGAGAGATCCTTGATGAACACCTGCTCCAGAGCAATCAGGACCTCACTGTTTGATTTAAATAATTAAGACAAACAAATGACTCGAGGGAGCCAGAGATCAAGATAACCAGAAGGGGGGGAAAAATATATATCTGTATCTGTCGCTCGTCATGTTAACTCTCTCTCTCTCATCTGTAGGGGACGCTTATCCAGCATCTAAAAGAGCACGTTCTCCATGGCAACGTGACCAGCAGTGATGTCGTCATCTACTACACCACGGTGAGTCATCTTGTCAGATCAAAACGTCTTCCTGTCGTCGCTAAAACCACAAGTTCACAAAACATCCCCTTACAACCTGATCAAGTTGTCAACACAACACGTCCCAATGAACCCCCCCCCCCCCACCGAGAGAAAAAAAAAGAGGTAATAGCAACCAGTTTTGCCGGTCCGGTGTTGACAAGTAACTAACCAATCAGACAGTGTTTTTAAAAAAAAATTATTATTCATTTCTTCAAAGACCACAAACACACAGGATGCAAAAGTTTGAGAATCCTATTCATCAAGTCAAGTGGTTGAAAGCCTTTGGGAAAAGGTCAAGACTGATGAAAAGTGCAACCTCACCGCAATGTAATTGACAGCCACGTACTGACAGAGGTACCAGAGAAATCACAGTGGAATTCATTCCTTACACATAGAAGGGTAGCAACACAGTACTTATCGTCTTTGATATTTTTTTTTACAGAACAGACGCAATCACGTATGTCACACACACACACTCCACAAATATGCTCTCTTTGCATTCCTACCATGGGCCTATGATGGTGGGATGCAGAGGGAAGCCTGGGTGTTTCCTGACGGTCCTTCCCCTCTTGTTTCCATCAGACGGGCTGGATGATGTGGAACTGGCTGGTGACGTCGCTGGCCATAGGGGCCTCTGTGGTTCTGTACGACGGCTCACCTCTCATGCCCACACCCAACGTCCTCTGGGACCTTGTTGACCAATTGGGGTAAGTCTAATCTCTCCCAACTTCCCTAACTAAATACGTCTGTTGGGAAAGTAGGGGATACGAGCGAACAATTCTTCCAATGCGCTGTTGTTTTCACGGGGAGGTCTGCATCTGGCATTTGTGGCATCTATCACATTATGGAACGGGTTCATCTGGCCCATAGGGCAGAGACGATGAAACATCCACATAGCAGGGCCTTGCCATTCGCATTACGTCAAACAGCTCAACACTTCCCCCTGAACCAAATCCAGGAGCCGTTCTGAGATTGGGGGAGGAAGGATGACAGTTTTAAGGATGGCATTACCTATTACCTGTTTCCCAACACAGTCCTCAGGGCCTGTCCATTCAACAAGATTAAAATGATGTACAAATATTTGTTCTGTTAGGTCTATTCTGCCACAAGCTCACCTGATTCATGATTTAGTTGATTAGATAAATTGGGTGTGGTCGTGCTGAAAAGACCCATAGGGGGAAGGGCTCGGGGGGGGGGGGGGCCCGAAGATGACGTTGGTAAGCACTAACTAACCGTATGTAGCAGTCCACTCAGGTCCCCACAGTGTCTGCACCAGTGCCCCCTAGGTTTTAGCTTCCCCTTCCCCAATCCTAACTTTAACCATTAGTAGGGAAATGATCAACTGACCATGATCTGCAATCTAGGGCAAACTTCACCCTGGAGCGAAGAGGGAAGGTGGGCTGTTAGCTGGCAGTTACCGTGGAGACTGACAAGCCTGTAAACCAAATGGGAGGTGTGGTGGGTGACATTTATTTAAACCATGTGAGTGGAATGAAAACAACTTGGATTCCACAAGGCTGCAGGCAAGATTATTTTGGGTTTTATCGATTCATCCTCGTCTAGGTATATGTAATAGTAGTTGCCTGTTGAGACACTCCCCTCAGAACACACACAGAGGGGTGTGTGTGTGTGTGGTGTGTGTGTGTGTGTGTGTGTGTGTGTACACACCTAATCCTGTGTCTTGGCTGGGATGAAACGGTCCCTTCTTGTTTTCTCATTGTGTTCCCACCGCTGTTCCCCCTCAAAGGGGGGGGGGGGGGGGGGGGGGGGGGAAACGATTGTTATAAAAAGATAGTTATAGCAGCCACTGGTGTACTGCAGGATTTTCAGGCCTACGCACACCAATCCATCTGACCTGCATGCAGCCTGTATCAACCAGATATTCCTATATGTAGAGCTCATCAAAAGAAACGCAGCACCTTGTATGAAACATCCGCACACTCGTAGTTTATACATCATTATTATACATATCAAATGAGCCCCTAATCGGCTGTATCTTTAGCGAGGGACCACTAGACTCTGGGGGATAATCCAGACCTCTTTAGCGAGGGACCACTAGACTCTGGGGGATAGTCCAGACCTCTTTAGCGAGGGACCACTAGACTCTGGGGGATAATCCAGACATTTTGGCTGCTCTTCATCCCACCTTCCTCTGTTCTTTCTCTTCTGCATCCATCTATATTCCTCATGAGGGTGTCATGTTTTCCTGATTATGGTTGTCCAAAGAGGTATCTCAGACATTGTGTTGGTCTGAGTGTTGAACACCATCTTGAAATGCTGGAAAGCAGCAACAACAACAAAAATGAAAAAAAAATAACCTTTTTATTTAGACAGGGTGACTCAATGAGACCAATGTCTATTTTTCAAGGGAGCCCTGCATAAAATTTTTATTTTTATTTTATTTAACTAGGCACGTCAGTTAAGACATTCTTATTTACAACGACAGCCTAGGAACAGTGGGTTAACTGCCTTGTTCAGGGGCGGAACGACAGCCTAGGAACAGTGGGTTAACTGCCTTGTTCAGGGGCGGAACGACAGCCTGGGAACAGTGGGTTAACTGCCTTGTTCAGGGGAACAGTGGGTTAACTGCCTTGTTCAGGGGCGGAACGACAGATTTTTAACTTGCCAGTTCGGGGATTCGATCTAGCAACCTTTCGGTTACTGGCCCAATGCTCTGACCACTAGGCTACCTGCCGCCCCATGCTGGTCTTGCATGACAAGACCAGCAGCAATTAGGTCCTCTACCAATAATCTGTATTGGTGGCTGGCATGTGAGAGCCACGTTTTCCTTGCAAATGAAATCCCAACATGTCATCTTTTTTACTAACATTCTACTAACCTTATCGTCGAGTTACCTTCGAGCAAAGTTGATCTCGAGTCGAATCCCAAATGTTAGCTCTCTCGCTCTGTAACTCCCCCATCCTCACCATCCGGCTTTGTGACCTGCTGGTAGAAGGTTGTTTGGGGATTGTCTGAAGGTTGTCAATGGGTTCTCTGATACATGGTGCTTGTCTGAGGAATTGAGAGAGCAGGAGGAGACCGCCAGGAGGAGCTCACACTACATAAATGGCTGAGCATTGATTTCCCATGGAAGAAACATGGACAGAGATTGTTCAGCTGTGTAAATGAACCCAATGAAGCACTCATTCAGGCAGCCCACTGTAAAAAGAATCCCCTTTTTTAATATCTCTCCCATTGAATAGTGAAAGTAGAACAGGGTCGATACATGCGATTGTCTTCCTCTTGTATTCTACCTGAAGGAGAAAGAAAAGAGGGAAAGAAGGGCGGGTGCGGGGGAGTGTAGTCGAGGATAAAGGAGAGTTGTTCCTCCTCTTTGTCCCTTTGTTTCTGTCAGATGGATTTCCTGGGCAAAATTAGCCTTGTTTCTTATTCAACACGGGACAGTGCCCGCGTGGAGCGCACACACCGACCTACACAGAGGACTTGTTGGTTTACAATACGAGGCGCCGTTGGAATGACTGTTTCTGTAATCTTATGGAAACCTGTGCAGTGCTGTAAAAAAAAAAAATGCCATACCAGACTAGGCTCTAGTTTTGCAGTGGAGGGAATGCCATATGCCCAGTAAGTCTGCTGCATACAGTGGTTCCCTCTTTAAAAGTTGCGAGCTTACGCTGCCGGACTTGGAGGTAATTTGTGGTTTAGTACGGTACCCTGCGTCACCACTTCATTGCTCCAGACCACCACAAGGGGGAGTTAGAGCACTGATTATGCTTTTGGGTTCTACTGTGTCTCTAACTGACAATGAATGGGCGACATAAACCTAAATAGAAACTGATAATTGTGCACGACTTCAGTATTACTTACTAAAACTGTTACACTAAGGTTTTTATAATTTTATTTTGTTAGGATTATTTGGCTCTTACTGTAGTAGTGTAGCCCACTCCCGACCAGTCATGTTGCACAGCGCCTGAGTGGCCCAATGGTCTAAGACACTGCATAACAGTGCAAGCTGTGTTGCTACAGATGCTGGTTCAATACCGGGCTGTCCTTGACCAGGAGACCCATGAGATGACAGTAGGTTTTTGGTTTTTCTCCCTCTAAAAACATAAATCATTCTAAATAACAAACTGGCTTTATTTACAAATTAGTAACAATGTCTCACCCCATGTTCAAGAATGGCCTTTTTCTCGCTCATTGTATGTTAGTTGAAAACCAAATAATCTCCAAAATATATATATTTTTTAAACAAAGCGATTTATTATTAATTTAGAAATTGGATAGCCCGTTGGATATTCTCACAGATATATTATTAATCCTGTTATTAGCAGGACAATATATATTGGTCATATTGGTCATGGCTCCAGTGGCGCACAGTGGGATTGCCTTGCAGTTCTCCAGCTGTATCCACTGAAAGCGCGCAAGGTTCAAGGCATGAGGGCATGGGATGGGCCTCAGAGCCGCGCACAGAAGATGGACCTAGCCCATGGGGAAGGACCACCACCCCGCCACAATGGCAACACTTTAAGGGGCATTGCATTAATAATGGCGCTGACTAGGGAAACGTTCCCGCTGTTCTGTTCTTAGTGCCAGGATGCACGTTCAAACTAAAAAAATATAACTAATAATGGCATCTATGCTTTAATAAAATAATTATTAAAATACTCTTTCAAAATGCAAATATTTATTTAGTTATGGATCCATTACGAATTACTATGGGAATAAATATCACTGAATTACAGAAATATCCTCTATGTAATTATTGGCGGAAAGTCAAGTCATATTTCTCGATATACTGTAGGCCTACCGTAGGTGACATGAGTCTCTAGTGTTGAGTAACGTGCTGTTAAAAGTGGTGTAGGTCTTATTTATTTAAAGAACATATTGAAGTCAGAAGCAATATGATTTATTCAACTAGGCAAGTCGGTTAAGAACAAATTCTTATTTACAAGGACAGACTTCCTCCTTGTCAGGGAATTGAACCCCGGTCTCCCGCAGCACACTGGATTCTTTAGCTAAATAGACCAGTACTGTACTCCCAACCTTCACGTTGTACAGCGCCATCTTTTCCGTTCCATCCTAACGGAAACCCAGAGGCTTTTTCGTTTTCCTTGGAATAGGACCACCATAATATTAATCAAATTAATTAAGCGAGTACCAGTCAAAAGTTTGGACACACCTACTCATTCCAGGGTTTTTCTTTATTTTTACTATTTTCTACATTGTTGAATAATAGTGAAGACATCAAAAATATGACATACCACACATATGGAATCAGTTAAGAACAAATTCCTATTTTCAAGGACAGCCTACTCCTTCCTCCCCGTTGGGGAATTGAACCCCGGTCTCCCGCGTGCTCGCAATCTCTACTACAGCCATTATTGAAGGCTATCAAATGCTTTTCAAAGATGCCCTCTGGTGGTCAAACTAGTCCTCACTAGCATTAATGGTACCCGTGGTTCACACTTAAATAACGTGCCATAGAATTCTGCGGCACCATTCAAGCTACGCCTCAACTTTTAAAGGAGGGACAACCGTATCATGTCCTAATGAGGTGACAGGTGTATTGTTGGCATATAGAGTACATGGTCTTAAGACAAGTGTAAGCTAGTAATGGTGAAATTTAAATACACACAATGTAAAAATCCATTGAGTCCTATTGCTTAAGGCAAGTATTTGGCCAATATTAAGGACTCAATATAGTTTTTTCTACTGATGGTTTGTAAACGGTTCAAACATCATGGCTCATAGCTCTCCCAGGGGCATTGATGTGCAGTGAGTGTGCGAAATGCACTCTACAAATTTTAAATATTATTATTGATGTGTACAGCTGGGTGTTTAGTGAAGCGAACAGCGCCATCTAAAGGTTACAGGTGAAAGGTCAGGCCCAAACACAGCTGGCTTTGTATCATTATTCTGCCATAAAAAATGTACTACCTTCTTCTGCCAATAAAATATCAAAATAAATGTTGGATAATGTATGGCTTCTTTTAGCTAATATTACTATATACAGCGCCTTCAGAAAGTATTCAGACCCCTTGACTTTTTCCACATTTTGTTGTTCCTGTCTGATTTTAAAGTAAATTAAATTTGAGATTTGTTTTCATCTGGTCTACACACAATACCTCATAATGTCAAAGTGGAATTATGTTTCTAGATTAAATGTTTTTTGTTTTTTTTACAAATTTAATAAAAAATGAAAAGCTGAAATGTCTTGAGTCAATAAGTATTCAACCCCTTTGTTATGGCAAGCCGAAATAAGTTCAGTAAACATTTGCTTAACAATTCACATAATAGTGATTTAACATGATTTTTATAATAACTACCCCATTTCTATACCCCACACATACAATTTTCTGTAAGGTCCGCTTTGACATGTATATATTCTTAATCCATTCCTTACGTATATGCTGTTGAAACTGTTAGATATTACTTGTTAGATATTACTTGTTAGATATTACTGCACTGTCGGAGTTAGAAGCAAAAGCATATTGCTACACATCTGCTGAACACGTGTATGTGACCAACACATTTGATTTGTCTTTGTTTTGTAACATATTTTCATTTGTCATTATGTGGTTTTGTCTGTAGATGGTTGAGAGAAAAAAATATGTTTCATCCATTTTGAATTCAGGCTGTAACATAATAAATTGTGGAATAAGTCAAGGGGTACCTATACTTTTGATATCATGGATGGTCAGTCCTTGCATCCATAGCTCTGTCTATGAATTTGAGTGGTTACATTTCTCCAGCCCCATTCCTCAGCTTTTTACCAGAATAGGGGCTGGGAGATCGTTTTTCTTTTCTCTACTGCTGATTGGCGCTTTAAGAGGCATTAGAAGACAAGGATCCATCAAACACATTTGGTGTGTCATCATAGTGGTCTCTGATTTGTGGTCAGACTCGCTCAGGGGGAACAAACTTGCACCTTTTTCAATGGTGAAAAACAGGAAGGTGTCAATGTATTTTGGGGGGAAATATCCTTTCTGAAATTTAAAAGTAATCTAATAAGTACAGATATTTTTGGAAAACTAGATTAATCTGATTACAATATTTTTGCTGGTAATGTAACTGATTTCAGTTCGTTTTTTTTTGTTATCAGATTACATGTAACTGATTACATGTAGTCAGTTACTCCCCAATCCTGTCTGTATGGAGGAACGATCTAAAATCCCTCACAATGTTTTCCAACTCATAAAACATTTTAGAAAAATGCTGTGCCATTATCCTCGGAAGGAGAGGAATTGAAAACGGGTGTCAAATGTTTACCACAACCTTTTTTTGTTGTTGAAAAAAAACAATTACTTGTTAAACCAAAAACATTGAACAATTATATTAGTACAAGTTAAAATAATTTCCAAAGCTTTTTTTCATACAATATAGCTAAGTTTTATTTTATACAGTAATTTTTGCTCTTCTTTATCAAAGGTGTCAATCATTTCTGGCCCCTCAATGTGTGAGACTGGCTGGACTAATGATACAAATGAAAGAACAGTCACATGAGACATTGTTGGAAAAGCATTAAAGGTCCAATGCAGCCATTTTTATCTCAATATCAAATAATTTCTTGGTAACGATTTAAGTACCTTACTGTATTTGGTATTTCATTAGGATCCCCATTAGCTGTTATAAACGCAGCAGCTACTCTTCCTGGGGTCCACACAAAACATGACCATAATACAGAACACTTAATAGACAACAGCTCAACAACAGAGCTACATACATTTTGGAAAATGACAAGGCACACGTAGCCTACATATCAATACATACACACAAACTATCTAGGTCAAATAGGGGAGAGGCGCTGTGCTGTGAGGTGTTGCTTTATCTGTTTTTTTAAACCAGGTTCGCTGTTCACTTGAGCAATATGAGATGGAAGGAAGTTCCATACAATAACGGCTCTATATAATACTGTACACTTTCTTGAATTTGTTCTGGATTTGGGGACTGTGAAAAGACCGCTGGTGGCATGTGTGTATAAATATATCAGTGCTGTGTGTAAGTTGACTATGCAAACAATTTAGGATTTGCAACACAATGTTTCTTATAAAAAGAAGTGATGCAGTCACTCTCCACTCTTAACCAAGAGAGACTGGCATTCATAGTGATTTGTTTTCAATTAAAATAGTCAAAAAGGAACAACTTCTTAGCAAAGAGCAATTTCTCAAGCATCCATTTAGCTAGGACCGTCTGGGAGTGGTCTGAGGGGGGAAGGACAACTGAAATTGTGCTGTTATTGACAGAAAGGTTTGGAACTTCTTATTGGTCTATTGACTCATTTACTGTCTGGTGATGTCACCATGGAAGGCCAAAACTATCCCACCAAAACAGGCAGACAATTCAGGCAGTGTTTTTCAAACAGCTCTTACACTAAAGGTGATATTTTCATAATTTTCACAGTATTGTTTCAACCTCCATATTGTGGAAATATAAATATATGTAAAACACAGGGAAAATCACGTTTTTCACTGCACTGGGCCTTTTTAAAGCACAGTTGTTCTGATTTGACGATGTGTGGTTGAAATGAGTAACGAGCTGTCGCTTGTCTCAAGGCCATTCAACCTTTTCAATGCATGCGTCCCTATGGACCCTGGTCTAAAGTAGTGCACCATATAGGGAATAGGGTGCCATTTGGGACATCTCAGCTGCTCATTTATTTTATCAGTGCTGGGGTGGGCTGGGGTGGGCAGGGCTGTGGTGGGTGGGTGGGGCTGGGGTGGGCAGGGCTGTGGTGGGTGGGTGGGGCTGGGGTGGGCAGGGCTGTGGTGGGTGGGTGGGGCTGGGGTGGGCAGGGGTGTGGTGGGTGGGTGGGGCTGGGGTGGGCAGGGCTGTGGTGGGTGGGTGGGGCTGGGGTGGGCAGGGGTGTGGTGGGTGGGTGGGGCTGGGGTGGGCAGGGGTGTGGTGGGTGGGTGGGGCTGGGGTGGGCAGGGCTGTGGTGGGTGGGTGGGGCTGGGGTGGGCAGGGGTGTGACCTCGTCACCTTATCCCTACTACGATATTGCTTTGTCATGAACAGGCTCCACCTGAACACCCCCCCCCCCCCATCATGTGACCCTCTCACAGCCTTGGTTGGGGGCTTCCATTACGGGTTATCGATCGCCACCAAGACAGGACAATCACGGTCACAAATCAATGTCTGCTTATTGCTGCGGGTCGTTATGTGGTCCACCTGGACAGAACAAGGACCATTTTATATTATTTTGTGTCCCGACTGTCACAATAGAAACAGTATACGTTTGCTGATTGTCAGGTGGTTGTCGTCCCGATTTGAAGTCGTCTTTGTCGATAGATTCAGAGCATTTTGTTACGCATTCAGAAAGTATTCACTTCCCTTGACTTTTTCCACATTTTGTTGTAACAGCCTGAATTTAAAATGGATGACTTTTACATTTTGTCACTGTCCTGCACACAATATTCTATCATGTCAGTGGAATTGCCTTTTTTTTTTTTTACACATTTTTAAAATGTACTCTATACTATTCTACGGTATCTTAGTCACTTTAATTGTGTGTAAATATTGCATCACCCATCTCATATGTATATAGTGTATTCTATACTATGCCACTATCTTAGTCCAATGCCGCTCTGACATATATGTATACATATTCTTAATCCATTCCTTACTTAGATGTACGTGTATGTTGGGTGTATGTTGTGAAACTGTTAGATGTTAGATATTACTACACTGTCGGAGCTAGTAGAACAAGCATTTCGCTACACCCGCAATAACATCTGCTGAACACGTGTATGTGACCAATACTTTTGATTTGATTTTGAGTGTCTTAGTAGCCTTTGAGTGTCTTAGCATTTGTCTTATTATCCTTTATGTTCTTATTATCCTCTCCTTTGTGTCTTATGCCCTCCTTTGTCTTATTATCCTTTGTCTTGTTACCATGTCTTATCCTTTGTGTGTCTTATTTCACCCACCTTTTTTTTGTTTTTCTCTTCTTTAGCATCACTATTTTTGGGACCGGGGCAAAATGGCTGGCTGTTCTGGAGGAGAGAGATCTAAAGCCTGGTGAGTAGACAGACAGAGACCCGCAAGGCTAGTGGACAGGTATATAGCAATGGTTTTGTGTGACTCCGTTGGTAAAGCACGGCGCTGACAACTGCAGGGTCATGAGTTCCAAACTGCTGCTAAATGACATCCAGTATAGCAGCGCGTCTGAACCCATACCGTCTACATGTAACTGCCAGAATAAAGGAAATGCCCATATAAAGAGTCTTTAATAGGGCGTTGGGTCACCACAAGCCAGAACATTGGACTGAGATCTGAGACTGAGAATTATGGCGTATGGCTGACATCATCTTCATGCTCATCAAACCATTCAGTGACCACTCGTGCCCTGTGGATGGGGGCATCGTCATCCTATGGGGGCATGGCCATGGTAGCCAAACTAATGGCCTGCCCAGCATTTTTAGACTTGAACCTAAGCATGATGGGATGTTAACTGCTTAATTAACTCAGGAACCACACCTGTGTGGATGCACCTGCTTTCAAATATACTGTACTTTGTATTCCTCGTTTACTTACAGGCTTCCATTATTTTTGACAGTTACCTGTAGCCCTTAGAGGCCTCAGCCTGAGTGTGGCCCAGTGGGATGCTTGTTAAAAGCACGGTCGGCGCTCCTTGTCACCTCCCCAAGCTTTCATTCATTTAAAACTCCTCTCTGCTCTTCAGATGCTGGGTGAGTGCGTTGAAGAGGAATGATGATGAACTAAATTAGTGGAGAGGGCCATCTCTCCTCCTCGCTCGTTTAAACATGCAGATGAGCTTTAATAGCGTAGATGTATTCTGCAGTCGGCTCTAGGGGCTCCACAAGTCCCAACCCACTGTTATAATCACAACCCCATCTTTATTCAGTGTGTGTGTGTGTGTGTGTGTGTGTCTATAGGCCTAGTGGCTATCTCAGTGGGGAGTTGGTGTGTTGGCATATGCTCCTGGTGAGTCGCTGATATTTTAGGGGATGGGGGATGCTTCCTGGCCCCTCCGGAGGTCCTGTGCCTGGGTTGACATTTTTGACTGACACCTGGTGGCCTGGTGGGGCGTGGCGACTCCTGTGGTGGACTCAGATCTGGGAGGTACACCCCTCCCAACCAGCCCAGCGGGGAACACTGGCACATCGCCCAACTTCTGTGTGGACGCCGTCCCCCTCTTGCCCTGTTCAGAAATCTCTAGATGTCTCTGAGAGATCTGGGCCCATATTCATGAAGTGTCCTAGAGATTAAAAGGCTTGACTCCCCTCTTGAGTACTGGTCTGACGTCTCATGTCTCTCTCCTTTCTTTCGTTGCAGCGAACACACACGCGCTGCAGACCCTGCACACCATCCTGTCCACGGGCTCTCCCCTGAAGCCCCAGAGCTATGAGTACGTATACCGCTGCATCAAGAACAACGTCTTGCTGGGCTCCATCTCAGGTGAGACCCACACGGCATGACACAGTACAACACAAAGCAGCTGACCACTCACACTCATATGTTTTACATTTGACACGGTACGAAACAGAGGGGGAGGGAGAGAGAGGCAGGTGGGAGGAACGGTGGGACTGGTGGATTGAGGTTCTTGAACCCCCGGTCTCCGTTGGGGAGTATTATATATGGGATCATCCTTACCACTAGCCTACCGTCTCTGAACAAATCACACAGGTGCGCTCGCGACTCAATACACTGTAATGGCATTATGTTTGCCGGTAAAGGAACATGCAGCCTATTTATCTAGAAGATTCTCTTTTAATTGGACGTTGCACCCTATAAAAGCGGCAGGTGTGTATCTGAGGTCAGGTGGAGTCCACGACTCAATCATTCCCTCTTGAAGGAACCGACACCTTGTGATGTCCCTGTATGCATGCTGTCTGTGTCACTTTCCCATCGGGGGCGGCGGGCACAAAGGAAGGAGAATTAACACAGTAAGCTATGCCGTTGGGCACGTCTGATCCGCTCAACAGCACTCCTAAAATAACATTATCACTTGAAGCTGCTGCCACTCAAGTCCACCGTGTGCATCTGACAGTGGGAACAACTTCCTGCAAGATTAGTTCTGTCTTTAGAAAAAGTTTATTCTCAAGGCAGCCAGGACCCAAAGACTCCAGTCTTCAAGTGGCACATTTTGGCAATCCGGTTGCATTTAGTCCCGATGCAGATCAACCGACTGGCCTGTTATAAACTACCATGTACCCTACCAGTGAGTTAGTGTATAGTTTTCCTACCACACTTCCATCTAAGCCTTGACATTACTGTAAATGAGTGTGGGTGTGAGCCCTGTTCCAGGAACATTACTGTAAATGAGTGTGGGTGTGAGCCCTGTTCCAGGAACATTACTGTAAATGAGTGTGGGTGTGAGCCCTGTTCCAGGAACATTACTGTAAATGAGTGTGGGTGTGAGCCCTGTTCCAGGAACATTACTGTAAATTAGTGTGGGTGTGAGCCCTGTTCCAGGAGTCTGGCTGCATCACAAATGACATGCTATTCCCTATATAGTGCACTACTTTAGACCAGGCCCCATAGGATCACATGGCCATAAGGTTCTGGTGGAAAAGTAGC
Organism: Salvelinus namaycush; assembly: GCF_016432855.1. NCBI lineage: Eukaryota > Metazoa > Chordata > Actinopteri > Salmoniformes > Salmonidae > Salvelinus > Salvelinus namaycush. Next base: position 6,390,232 of record NC_052307.1, read on the forward strand.
GCAATATGTAGGTAATAGTGCCATTTAGGATGCATCTGTCATTGGTGGTGGTGGGAGTATTTCTTCAGTAGAGAAAGGTTCAGCATTCTACAGTGCTTTGTGCTCGGTTGACAGACGGGCTTTCAGAGAAGTCTCTGACACCCTTAGCACCACTCGGCACTTAACATTTACAAGATGGATTTGAGCGACGTTTCGTGGCAGTGGACGCCATGTGTCTTCCATTGAAATGTCAGCTGCCGCAGGCACAAGTGTCTGCTGCCTGAAAGGAACACACACAAGCAAAGCAGACGGAGGAATCTTGTGTGTGACTGAATGCATGGCTGTGTGTGTTTTAGAATGTGAACGTACAATGCATTCGGGAAGTGTTCAGACCCCTTGACTTTTTCCGAATGCTGTTACGTTACATCATTATTCTAAAATGGATTAATTGTTTTTCCTCATCAGTCTACACACAATACTCCATAATGACAAAGCAAAAACCAGGATTGTAGAATTTTTTGCTAATAACAAAATGAAATCACATTTGCGTAAGTATTCTGACCCTTTACTCAGAACTTTGTTGAAGCACCTTTGGCAGCGATTACAGCCTCAAGTCTTCTTGGGTATGACGCTACAAGCTTGGCACACCTGTGTTTGGGGAGTTTCTCCCATTTTCTTCTCTGTAGATCCTCTCAAGCTCTGTCGGGTTGGATGGGGAGTGTTGCGGCACAGCTATTTTCAGGTCTCGAGATGTTCGATCGGGTTCAAGTCCGAGCTCTGGCTGGGCCACTCAAGGAAATTCAGAAACTTGTCCCAAAGCCACTCCTGCGTTGTCTTGTTTTTGTGCTTAGCGTCGTTGTCCTGTTGGAAGGGGAATCTTGGCCCCCAGTCTGCGGTCCTGAGTGCTCTGGAGCAGGTTTTCATCATGGATCTCTGTACTTTGCTACGTTCATCTTTCCTTTGATCCTGACTAGTCTCCCAGTCCCTGCCGCTGAGAAACATCCCCACAGCATGATGCTGCCACCACCATGCTTCACCGTAGGTATGGTGCCAGGTTTCCTCCAGACGTGACGCTTGGCATTCAGGCCAAAGAGTTCAATCTTGGTTTCATCAGACCAGAGAATCTTGTTTTCATGGTCTGAGTCCTTTAGATGCCTTTACGCAAACTCTAAGTGGGCTGTCATGTTCCTTTTACTAAGGAGTGGCTTCCATCTGGCCACTCTACAATAAAGGCCTGATTGGTGGAGTGCTGCAGAGATGGTTGTCATTCTGGAAGGTTCTCCCATCGCCACAGAGGAACTCTGGTGCTCTGTCAAAGTGATCATGGGGTTCTTGAAAACAGGATGCACCTGAGCTAAATTTGAAGTCTCATAGCAAAGGGTCAGAATACTTATGTAAATAAGGTATTTCTGTTTTTTATTTTTAATACATTTGCAGAAATGGGGTATTGTGTGTAGATTGATGAGAGAAAAAATGAATTCAATCCATTGTAGAATAAGGCTGTAATGTAAGAAAATACAGAAAAAAATCAAGAGGTCTGAATACTTTCCCGAATACACTGTTTTATATAGTGTGTTTATATAATGTGAACGTATGTTTTATATAATGTGAACGTATGTTTTATATAGTGTGTTTATATAATGTGAACGTATGTTTTATATGGTGTGTGTGTGTGACCTTTTCCAGTAGATTCTTGCCCCAATGGTTAAATACCTACTCTGGTGTCTGTCTCTCTGTCTGCGTCTGTCTGCGTCTGTCTGTTTCTGTCTGTCTGCGCATGTAAACTCAGCAAAAAAAGAAACGTCCTTTTTTCAGGACCCTGTCTTTCAAAAATAATTTGTAAAAATCCAAATAACTTCACAGATCTTCATTGTAAAGGGTTTAAACACTATTTCCCATGCTTGTTCAATGAACCATCAACAACTAATGAACATGCACCTGTGGAACGGTCGTTAAGACACTAACAGCTTACAGACGGTAGGCAATTAAGGTCAGTTATGAAAACTTAGGACACTAGAGGCCTTTCTACTGACTCTGAAAAACACCAAAAGAAAGATGCCCAGGGTCCCTGCTCATCTGCGTGAACGTGCCTTAGGCATGCTGCAAGGAGGCATGAGGACTGCAGATGTGGCCAGGGCAATAAATTGCAATGTCTGTACTGTGAGACGCCTAAGACAGCGCTACAGGGTGACAGGACGGACAGCTGATCGTCCTCGCAGTGGCAGACCATGTGTAACAACACCTGCACAGGATCGGTACATCCGAACATCACACCTGCGGGACAGGTACAGGATGGCAACAACAGCTGCCCGAGTTACACTAGGAACGCACAATCCCTCCATCAGTGTTCAGACTGTCCGCAATATGCTGAGAGAGGCTGGACTGAGGGCTTGTAGGCTTGTTGTAAGGCAGGTCCTCACCAGACATCACCGGCAACAGCGTCGCATATGGGCACAAACCCACCGTCGCTGGACCAGACAGGACTGGCAAAAAGTGCTCTTCACTGACGAGTCGCAGTTTTGTCTCCCTAGGGGTGATGGTCAGATTCGCGTTTATTGTCGAAGGAATGAGCGTTACACCGAGGCCTGTACTCTGGAGCGGGATCAAGATGGAGGGTCCGTCATGGTCTGGGGTGGTGTGTCAAAGCATCATCGGACTGAGCTTGTTGTCATTGCAGGAAATCTTAATGCTGTGCGTTACAGGGAAGACTTCCTCCTCCCTCATGTGGTACCCTTCCTGCAGGCTCATCCTGACATGACAATGCCACCAGCCATACTGCTCGTTCTGTGCGTGATTTCCTGCAAGACAGGAATGTCAGTGTTCTGCCATTACCAGCGAAGAGCCCGGATCTTCCAGAAACGGGAACCCCCCAGAAACGGGAACTTGCAGGTGTCTTGGTGGAAGAGTGGGGTAACACCTCCCAGCAAGAACTGGCAAATCTGGTGTAGTCCATGAGGAGGAGATGCACTGCAGTATTTAATGCATCTGGTGGCCACCACAGATACTGACTGTTACTTTTGACCCCCCCCCTTTGTTCATGAACACATTATTCAATTTCTGATAGTCACATGTTTTTGGAACTTGTTCAGTTTATGTCTCAGTTGTTGAATCTTGTTTGCTGAAAATAAACGCAGTTGACAGTGAGGATGTTTCTTTTTTGCTGAGTGTACAGTCGTGGCCAAAAGTTTTGAGAATGACACAAATATTAATTTTCACAAAGTCTGCTGCCTCAGTTTGTATGATGGCAATTTGCATATACTCCAGAATGTTATGAAGAGTGATCAGATGAATTGCAGTTAATTGCAGAGTCCCTCCCATACAAATGAACTGAATCCCTAAAAAACATTTCCACTGCATTTCAGCCCTGCCACAAAAGGACCAGCTGACCTCATGTCAGTGATTCTCTCGATAACACAGGTGTGAGTGACGAGGACAAGGCTGGAGATCACTCTGTCATGCTGATTTGAGTTTCAATAACAGACTGGAAGCTTCAAAAGGAGGGTGGTGCTTGGAATCATTGTTCTTCCTCTGTCAACCATAGTTACCTGCAAGGAGACACGTGCCGTTATCATTGCTTTGCACAAAAAGGGCTTCACAGGCAAGGATATTGCTGCCAGTAAGATTGCACCTAAATCAACCATTTATCGGATCATCAAGAACTTCAAGGAGACCGGTTCAATTGTTGTGAAGAAGGCTTCAGGGCGCCCAATAAAGTCCAGCAAGCGCCAGGACCGTCTCCTAAAGTTGATTCAGCTGTGGGATCGGGGCACCACCAGTACAGAGGTTGCTCAGGAATGGCAGCAGGCAGGTGTGAGTGAATCTGCACACACAGTGAGGCGAAGACTTTTGGAGGATGGCCTGGTGTCAAGAAGGGCAGCAAAGAAGCCACTTCTCTCTAGGAAAAACATCAGGCACAGACTGATATTCTGCAAAAGGTACAGGGATTGGACTGCTGAGGACTGGGGTAAAGGCATTTTCTCTGAAATCCCCTTTCCGATTGTTTGGGGCATCTGAAAAAAGCTTGTCCGGAGAAGATGAGGTGAGCGCTACCATCAGTCCTGTGTCATGCCAACAGTAAAGCATCCTGAGACCATGTGTGGGGTTGCTTCTCAGCCAAGGGAGTGGGCTCACTCACAATTTTACCTAAGAACACAGCCATGAATAAAGAATGGTACAAACACATCCTCCGAGAGCAACTTCTCCTAACCAGCCAGGAACAGTTTGGTGACGAACAATGCCTTTTCCAGCATGATGGCGCACCTTGCCATAAGGCAAAGTGATAACAAAGTGGCTCGGGGAACAAAACATCGATCCATAGCCAGGAAACTCCCCAGACCTTAATCCCATTGAGAACTTGTGGTCAATCCTCAAGAGGCGGGTGGACAAACAAAAACCCATTCTGACAAACTCCAAGCATTGATTATGCAAGAATGGGCTGCCATCAGTCAGGATGTGGCCCAGAAGTTAATTGACAGCATGCCAGGGCGGATTGCAGAGGTCTTGAAAAGGAAGGGTCAACACTGCAAATATTGACTCTGCATCAACTTCATGTAATTGTCAATAAAAGCTTCAGTATTCCATAGTAACATCTGACAAAAATATCTAAAGTCACTGAAGCAGCAAACTTTGTGGAAATTAGTATTTGTGTCATTTTCAAAACTTTTGGCCACGACTGTATGTGTGTGCATGGGTCTTAGCATAGGACAGCAGTGCCTGATTCAGTCAACCTTTTAGCAGCCAGGACCACGGGGAGGCCACCCCTACAGGCTGCTGACAGGGGTCTGCCTGAGCATATGTGTGCAGTTTTCACTTCCTCCTGTCCCCCTGCTAGCCGGACCCCTGTAGACTAACACATTCACGGCTAAGACTCCCAACTCTATCCTTCCACCTGACTGCCATATGACCCCTTCTCTCCTCTACTGCTCCCCCCCATGTGTGTGTCTCCCTACCTCTCTCTCTCTCTGTCTCTCTCTATGTCTCTCTCTCGCTCTCGTCTCTGTCTGTCTCGCTCTGTCTGTCTCGCTCTGTCTGTCTCGCTCTGTCTGTCTCGCTCTGTCTGTCTCGCTCTGTCTGTCTCGCTCTGTCTGTCTCGCTCTGTCTGTCTCGCTCTGTCTGTCTCGCTCTGTCTCTCACTGTGTCTCTCTCGTGTCTCTCTCGTGTCTCTCTCGTGTCTCTCTCGTGTCTCTCTCTGTCTTTCTGTCTCTCGCTCTGTCTCTCGCTCTGTCTCGTTGTCTCTCGCTTGGTCTCTCATATTTATATATATAAATATGGGTTGTATTTACAATGGTGTTTGTTCTTCACTGGTTGCCCTTGTGGCAACAGGTCACAAATCTTGCTGCTGTGATGGCACACTGGTTTTTCACCCAATAGATATGGGAGTTAATCAAAATTGGATTTGTTTTCGAATTCTTTGTTGGACTGTGTAATCTGATGGAAATATGTGTCTCTAATATGGTCATACATTTGGTTAGGAAGGCATGAGGTTCGGAAGTGCAGCTCTGTTTCCACTTAATTTTGTGGACAGTGTGCACATATCAAAGTATCAATTCAAAGTTTATTTGTCACGTGCGCCAAATACAACAGGTATTACTTACAGGCTCTAACCAATGGTGCGGGGGGAAAAAAGGTGTGTGTGTGTGTGTGTGTGTGTGTGTGTAGGTAAGTAAAGAAATAAAACGACAGTAAAAATACATTTGAAAAAAGAGTAGCAAGGCTATATACAGACACCTGTTAGTCAGGCTTATTGAGGTAGTATGTACATGTAGGTATCGTTAAAGTGACTATGCATATATGATGAACAGAGAGTAGCAGAAGCGTAAAAAGAGGGGGTGGTGGGACACAATGCAGTGTCTTAGCCTGTCTTCTCTTGAGAGCCAGGTCTGCCTACAGCCGGTCAATAGCAAGGCTATGCTCACTGAGTCTGTACATAGTCAAAGATTTCCTTAATTTTGGGTCAGTCACAGTGGTCAGGTATTCTGCCACTGTGTACTCTCTGTTTAGATACAAATAGCATTCTAGTTTGCGCTTCTTTTTTTGTAAATTCTTTCCAATGTGTCAAGTAATTCTCTTTTTTGTTTTCTCATGATTTGGTTGTGTCTAATTGTGTTGGTGTCCTAGGGCTCTGTGGGGTTTGTTAACAGAGCACCAGCTTGCTTAGGGGACTCTTCTCCAGGTTAATGTCTCTATTTGTTATGGAAGGTTTGGGAATCGTTTCCTTTTTAGGTGGTTGTGTAGAATTTAACAGCTCTAATCAGGATTTTGATCATTAGCGGGTATTGCCCTTATTCTGCTCTGCATGCATTATTTGGTGTTTTACGTTGTACACAGAGGATATTTTTTGTAGAATTCTGTATGCGGTCTCTCAATTTAGTGTTTGTCCCATTTTGTAAATTCTTGGTTGGTGAGCGGACCCCAGACCTCACAACCATAAAGGGCAATGGGTTCTATATCTGATTCAAGTATTTTTAGCCAGATCCTAATTGTTATGTTGAATTTTATGTTCCTTTTGATGGCGTAGAAGGCCCTTCTTGCCTTGTCTCAGATCGTTCACAGCTTTGTGGAAGTTACCTGCGGCGCTGATGTTTAGGCTGAGGTATGTATCGTTTTTTTTGTGTGCTCTAGGGCAACAGTGTCTAGATGGAATTTGTATTTGTGGGTCCTGGCAACTGGACCTTTTTTTGAACACCATTATTTTTGTCTTACTGAGATTTACTGTCAGGGCCCAGGTCTGTCAGGGCCCAGGTCTGGCAGAATCTGTGCAGAATATCCAGGTGCTGCTGTAGGCCCTCCTTGGTTGGTGACAGAAGCACCAGATCATCAGCAAACAGTAGACATTTTACAGCTGCAGCCCTGTCTTATCCCCAGCCCTGTCTTATCCCCAGCCCTGTCTTATCCCCAGCCCTGTCTTATCCCCAGCCCTGTCTTATCCCCAGCCCTGTCTTATCCCCAGCCCTGTCTTATCCCCAGCCCTGTCTTATCCCCAGCCCTGTCTTATCCCCAGCCCTGTCTTATCCCCAGCCCTGTCTTATCCCCAGCCCCGTGGAAAGAAATGTGTGCATCTTTTGCCAATTTTAACCGCATGAGGAGACTTTGCCTTTGTTTTGGTTTGTTTGTTTGTCAATTAGGGTGTGCAGGGTGAATACATGGTCTGTCGTACGGTAATTTGGTAAAAAGCCCATTTGACATTTGCTCAGTACATTGTTTTTCGCTGAGGAAATGTACGAGTCTGCTGTTAATGATAATGCAGAGAATTATCCCAAGGTTGCTGTTGACATGTCGTTATTGGAGTGAAATTTGTCTCTAATTTTGTGGCTTGGGGTGATCAGTCCTTGGTTCCAAATATTGGGGAAGATGCCAGAGCGAGGATGATGTTAAAGTATAGAAAATTTGAATTTGTGTTCTCTCTTTCTCTGTGTGTTTTCATAGTCTCCATCCCGTTCTCTTCTTTCTTTGTCTCCCACCTCTTGCTGCTGCTCTCCTGATCAGATCTGGTTCCTGGTGTCTGTTATTTCTCTGCCCTGGTTTCCTGTGTAGTTTGTGTGTGTATGGGCGCTCGCTGGGTGCCACTCCTCAACAGGGAGTTTATTTTTGGAACAGAACAAACCCCTCTCTGACTTTAAAGAGCACCAGAGGATGTTCAAAGTTTTCCTCTGCAAAAACTTGAATATTCATGAGAGTAAGAGGTAACCAATAAGGATGTCAGGAATGTGGGGGGAGGAGAACAAAACAATTGTGACTGGCTGCTGTAGTGATACTGAAGTGTGCCTAAACTGAGAGGCAGGCATGGCATTCTCCCCACGGACCCAATTAAGCTCGACTAAAGAGCCAGGCAGAATTTGGGGATGCGACGGAGTGACTGATAGGTGGAGGGGTGGTTGGATGGATGGATGAATGGATAGGTGGGAGGAGAGATGAATGGAACATCTGTCAGAAACAGCAGATTTAAGAGGTGGATAGAGAGAGGTATCACCCACAGATAAAAAGAGGGGGTGGGAATAGACTCGATGTACCGTAGATTGGCTCCATGTTGCGTAACTGTACTACTGTAGAATAACAAGCCTGCACCACAACACCATCCCACACCATATCACACTTTACAATACTATCACACTGCACATCACCTTACTGAATTCACTACACCTAACCATGACCGTATTCTCTACGTTGATCACTACACCCCTCATCACTGTCAAATGCTCCCTAAAACACTTCAGCGAGCAGGCCTTTCTAATCGACCTGGCCTGGGATTCCTGGAAGGATATTGACCTCATCCCGTCAGTAGAGGATGCCTGGTTATTCTTTAAAAGTGCCTTCCTCACCATCTTAAATAAGCATGCCCCATTCAAAAAATGTAGAACCAGGAACAGATATAGCCCTTGGTTCTCTCCAGACCTGATTGCCCTTGACCAGCACAAAAACATCCTGTGGCGTTCTGCTTTCGCATCGAATAGCCCCCGTGATATGCAACTTTTCAGGGAAGTTAGGAACCTATATACACAGGCAGTTAGGAAAGCTAAGGCTAGCTTTTTCAAGCAGAAACTTGCATCCTGTAGCACAAACTTTAAAAAGTTCTGGGACACTGTAAAGTCCATGGACAATAAGAGCACCTCCTCCCAGCTGCCCACTGCACTGAGGCTAGGAAACACTGTCACCACTGATAAATCCACTATAATTGAGGATTTCAATAAGCATTTTTCTACAGCTGGCCATGCTTTCCACCTGGCTACCCCTACCCTGGTCAACAGCCCTGCACTCCCCACAGCAACTCGCCCAAGCCTCCCCCATTTCTCCTTCACCCAAATCCAGATAGCTGATGTTCTGAAAGAGCTGCAAAATCTGGACCCCAACAAATCAGCCGGGTTAGACAATCTGGACCCTCTCTTTCTAAAATAATCTGCCGAAATTGTTGCAACCCCTATTACGAGCCTGTTCAACCTCTCTTTCGTTTCGTCTGAGATTCCCAAAGATTGGAAAGCTTCCGCGGTCATCCCCCTCTTCAAAGGGGGAGACACTCTAGACTCAAACTGCTACAGACCTATATCTATCCTACCCTGCCTTTCGAAGGTCTTCGAAAGCCAAGTTAACAAATAGATTACCGACCATTTCGAATCCCACCGTACCTTCTCCGCTATGCAATCTGGTTTCAGAGCTGGTCATGGGTGCACCTCAGCCACGCTCAAGGTCCTAAACGATATCATAACCGCCATCGATAAGAGACATTACTGTGCAGCTGTATTCGTCGACCTGGCCAAGGCTTTCGACTCTGTCAATCACCACATTCTTATTGGCAGACTCAACAGCCTTGGTTTCTCTAAAGACTGCCCCGCCTGGTTCACCAACTACATCTCAGACAGAGTTCAGTGTGTCAAATGGGATGGCCTGTTGTCCGGATCTCTTGCAGTCTCTATGGGGATGCCACAGGGTTCAATTCTCGGGCCGACTCTCTTCTCTGTATACATCAATGATGTCGCTCTCGCTGCTGGTGATTCTCTGATCCACCTCTACGCAGACGACACCATTCTGTACACTTCTGGCCCTTCTTTGGACACTGTGTTAACTAACCTCCAGATGAGCTTCAATGCCATACAACTCTCCTTCCGTGGCCTCCAACTGCTCTTAAATGCAAGTAAAACTAAATGCATGCTCTTCAACCGATCGCTGCCCGCACCTGTCCGCCCGTCCAGCATCACTACTCTGGATGGTTCTGACTTAGAATATGTGGAAAACTACAAATACCTAGGTGTCTGGCTAGACTGTAAACTCTCCTTCCAGACTCACATTAAGCATCTCCAATCCAAAATTAAATCTAGAATCGGCATCCTATTTTGCAACAAAGCATCCTTCACTCATGCTGCTAAACATACCCTCGTAAAACTGACCATACTACCGATCCTCGACTTCGGCGATGTCATCGATAAAATAGCCTCCAACACTCTACTCAACAAATTGGATGCAGTTTATCACAGTGCCATACGTTTTGTCACCAAAGCCCAATATAATACCCACCACTGCGACCTGTACGCTCTCGTTGGCTGGCCCTTGCTTCATACTCATCGCCAAACCCACTGGCTCCAAGTCATCTACAGATCTCTGCTAGGTAAAGCCCCACCTTATCTCAGCTCACTGGTCACCATAGCAGCACCCACCTGTAGCACGCGCTCCAGCAGGTATATCTCACTGGTCACCCCCAAAGCCAATTCTTCCTTTGGCCACCTTTCCTTCCAGTTCTCTGCTGCCAATGACTGGAATGAACTACAAAAATCACTGAAGCTGGAGACCCATATCTCCCTCACTAGCTTTAAGCACCAGCTGTCAGAGAAGCTCACAGATAAATGCACCTGTAAATAGCCCATCCAACTACCTCATCCCCATACTGTATTTATTTATATATTTTTGCTCCTTTGCACCCCAGTATCTCTACTTGCACATTCATCTTCTGCACGTCTACCATTCCAGTGTTTAATTGCTATATTGTAATTACTTAGCCACCATGGCCTATTTATTGCCTTACCTCCCTTATCCTACCTCATTTACACATACTGTATATAGACTTTTTCTACTGTATTATTGACTGTATGTTTGTTTATTCCATGTGTAACTCTGTGTTGTTGTATGTGTCGAACTGCTTTGCTTTATCTTGGCCAGGTCGCAGTTGCATATGAGAACTTGTTCTCAACTAACCTACCTGGTTAAATAAAGGTGAAATAAAAAAAACGTAACGTATTAGCTACGTTGATCATCCAACGTGAAAGAAATAAAAATGTATGTTTTTTGTGTAAAGGTGGAACAGACATTGTGTCCTGCTTTATGGGCCAGAACGTGACGGTCCCCGTGTACAGAGGAGAGATTCAGACCCGGAACCTGGGCATGGCTGTGGAGGCCTGGAGCTGTGACGGTGAGTGTTGTTGGTCAACTAAATTCAGTCACAGGCCTATTTATTTATTCCTTGAGCAGATGGTCAGGGGTCTGGAAAGTAATTACCACAAGAATCCCAAACGGATATAATATTTTTCTAAAACATAATAGTTTCAAACCTTGCGTACATTTGTATGGATCACACACTGTACTGTATGTCTTTATTATGCATGGGAATACTTTGGAACAGATTTCCAAAGTTAAAATCACTTGTAGCTGGTGTTTGAAGGGTTCAATAAATCACCCGCGGGCCATATTTGGCGCACAAACCGCCAGTTGGGGATCCCTGCTCTATATGGTAATTCACCTTGTGTCATTGTAAATGATATCCCCACTGTAGGACGTGCTTGATGACACATGTGTGTTTCCCTTCCTCAGGAAAGCCAGTGTGGGGGGAGAGTGGAGAGCTGGTGTGTCTGAAGCCAATCCCCTGTCAGCCCACCCACTTCTGGAACGACGAGAATGGGAGCAAATACCACAAGGCTTACTTCTCTTCCTTCCCAGGTCAGTCCATTAGAGATGAAGCTTCTCCTTCCCAGGTCAGTCCATTAGAGATGAAGCTTCTCCTTCCCAGGTCAGTCCATTAGAGATGAAGCTTCTCCTTCCCAGGTCAGTCCATTAGAGATGAAGCTTCTCCTTCCCAGGTCAGTCTATTAGAGATGAAGCTTCTCCTTCCCAGGTCAGTCCATTAGAGATGAAGCTTCTCCTTCCCCGGTCAGTCCATTAGAGATGAAGCTTCTCCTTCCCCGGTCAGTCCATTAGAGATGGAGCTTCTCCTTCCCAGGTCAGTCCATTAGAGATGGAGCTTCTCCTTCCCAGGTCAGTCCATTAGAGATGGAGCTTCTCCTTCCCAGGTCAGTCCATTAGAGATGGAGCTTCTCCTTCCCAGGTCAGTCCATTAGAGATGGAGCTTCTCCTTCCCAGGTCAGTCCATTAGAGATGGAGCTTCTCCTTCCCAGGTCAGTCCATTAGAGATGGAGCTTCTCCTTCCCAGGTCAGTCCATTAGAGATGGAGCTTCTCCTTCCCAGGTCAGTCCATTAGAGATGGAGCTTCTCCTTCCCAGGTCAGTCCATTAGAGATGGAGCTTCTCCTTCCCAGGTCAGTCCTGTCCATGTTTAATTGCTAAATTGTAATTATTTTGCCACTATGGCCTATTTATTGCCTTACCTCCCTAATCTTACTACATTTGCACACACTGTATATAGATTGTTCTATTGTGTTATTGACTGTACGTTTGTTTATCCCATGTGTCACTCTGTGTTGTTGTTTGTGTCGCACTGCTTTGCTTTATCTTGGCCAGGTCACAGTTGTAAATGAGAACTTGTTCCCAACTAACCTACCTGGTTAAATATAGGTGAAATAAAAAATAAATAAATTAGAGATGGATAGACAGCTTTTACTTTCCAGGGCAGTCCTGGCCATAGAGATGTACTAGAGAGCTCTTCTCCTATCTTTGCAATGGCTGCTTCTGTGATGGCATGTACAGCACCATTGAGGGCTATTTCCATTTTAAAGTAGTCTGAACATGATCAATATCCGTCTCAGTTTACTAACATGCATGCTCCTCTGCAGGTGTTTGGGCCCACGGTGACTACTGTAAAATCAACCCAAAGACAGGAGGAATTGTCATGCTTGGCAGAAGGTGAGTCATCGGGCTTGTTCCACACTACAGCCAACTGACTGATCTACAAATGCCCTTACACCATACATGGGCCTAACTACTCGTTGTTATTTGTCGATCAGACAGTCTGTCACAATTTACCCCACAATGCATCACACATTTTGATGCTCTTCGAATACAGCCGTTGGCTCATTCCGACACTCTTACTAATTACCTCAGGAGACCATAAACGACTATGCCACCATAGTGTTTTGTTTGGTTACCTTCAACTCATTCTTGTCTCGATCACAGCGATGGAACTTTGAATCCCAACGGCGTGCGTTTTGGGAGCTCGGAGATCTACAACATTGGTGAGCTACGGGTTTTTCTTACCCCCCCCAATGGTTTGTGGTAACAGCAGTTTTGTCTCATTTAGCTGGTCATCATTGATATGACGGAATGTAACAGTCCTCTCTCTTCTTTCTCTGGTGTTGTTCTTGTTGTCCTTATGAATACTAACAGGCCTAGGCTACATCCCAAATAGCACCCTGTTTCCTGTGTAGTGCACTACTGTTGACCAGAGGCCTATGGGAATAGGGTGCCATTTTGGACGCAACCAATATCTGCTACTAATCCTGAAGTATCAGCCGATATCTGCTACTAATCCTGAAGTATCAGCCGATATCTGCTACTAATCCTGAAGTATCAGCCGATATCTGCTACTAATCCGGAAGTATCAGCCGATATCTGCTACTAATCCTGAAGTATCAGCCGATCTGTCAGATATTTTCTAAATGTGTATGCTTTTGTTCTCATCTTCTCTCCAGTGGAGGCCTTTGAGGAAGTGTCCGACAGCCTTTGCGTTCCACAGTACAATGGGGACGGTGAGGAGAGAGTGATCCTGTTCCTGAAGATGACGCCCAACCAGTCCTTCGGCCCGGAGCTGGTACACAAAATTCGCGGAGCCATCCGGAAAGCCCTCTCCGCACGCCACGTACCGGCGCTGTTCCTGGAGACCAGAGACATTCCTGTGAGAACATTCTTCTGTTGTCATTTTCAATGTGTTCATGTAGTCACACTGAGCAAAGAGTGCACCCAAAGACAGCTTTTAAATAAAAAAGAAGAACCATAACGTTGATGGGCAGAGAGTAATGCTAACACATTTCCATTATTGTACACGTGTGTACCAGGACAAATAGAAGCACCCCCCCCCCCCCCCCCCCCCCCCACAAACAAAAGGCCCATAAGTGCTGTTATGCATCCCTGGGGCTGTATTCACAAACTGTCTCAGAGTAGTAGGGATGATTTACGATCAGTTTGGCCTTTTAGAACACAATGAATAAGATTACATGGAAAAGGGTGGGAACTGATCCCAGATCAACACTCCTACTCAGAGAAGCTTGGTACATGTATATGTCCCCTGACCCTGTGTGTTACGCTCTCTCTGTCTCTTTCTCTCTGTCTCTCTCTCTATCTGTCTGTCTGTCCAGTACACCCTCAGTGGGAAGAAGGTGGAGGTGGCTGTGAAGCAGGTGATCGCTGGGAGGGAGGTGACCCAGCGAGGGGCCTTCTCCAACCCGGACTCCCTTGACCTCTACAAGAACCTGCCAGAGCTCCAGAACTTCTGAGAACTTCTACAGTACACATGAAAAACAAAAAACGAGACAAAAAAAAGACAGTTTCCCCAGAAACTCTTGAACTCTTGTCCATTTGAAGAGGAGAGGAGCTGGGTCATTAGGTACAGACCGTTGAATGGTGGCCCTGGCTTCTCGTCCTCCTCTAACTCTTCAGTGACCTCCTGACCTCACATGGCCATCCCATTGGCTCCCTCTGGGTTCAGGACTGACCAAAAAAAAAAAGAATAAAAAAGGAATCCAGAAAAATGCGACGTAGTAACATTGACATCCCCCATTGCCCTTTTGGGAATGCCTTTGCGTTGGCTTGTGTAAATTTCTAGATGTTCCTCTTTACGGGACTGGAGATTTGCTTCTCACTGTTGTGGTGTGGTGTTAACGTCGTGGCCTAACTTATTATGATAAAACGAAGGTGAGTAAGTATGGACCTGCCAATGGGACCCAGGTGTTTTTAAAAGAACGTTGCCTTTTTGTTTTTATAGCTTTATTGCTATAAAGGGATGAGGGAGTAGTGGTGTTGAAAGATCATTTTGACATTCAACATTAAAAAAAAATCACATTTTAACTTACTGTTACCTTTTATAAATTGCGAACACAGCCAGTCAATCTTCAAAACACAGTTAAAAAAAAAAAAAAATAGCATCCCTTCCCACTTCTTTAACACATTCTAGTCCCGCCCACCTGCTAGTCCCACCCACACAAACGTCATTAAGTTTGTTGCAAAGAAGAGCGTTGGTTATTATTACTCTGGTTATTCACCCGTATTCATGGCAGCTCCTCAGTGGGTGGAAGAGAGACACTTTCTGCCAAATGACCAATGAAATGGCTGTGATGAATACACAGCAGATTTTAGGCAATTAACGAGCCCCCTTGAGACTTCCTGGTTTTATGTTATTACGGCGGTCACAGCTGAGCTGGTGTTATACTGTATGGGGGTTACCCCCCCCCCCCCCCCCATAGAGTAAGGCTTTGTTGTTTAACTCTAAAATAGATTTTTAGACACTACTGAACGCTAGTCATTGGCACTGAGATGTTCCTTGATTTGTTTTTGTTTTTTAGTTAGTTTAGAGTAAAACACGTGTGTAGATGCATGTCTCCAAACAGCTATACTTATCTCTTGTTGTGGTGAGCCATGAAATCACCTCAGTTAAACAAACACTATTGATGGTGTTGTTGTGCTGTAGTCGGTTGACCAATCACTACACTAATTCTGCATAAAATAGTCAAATCATCTGTTTTCCTTTTATTAAACTGACCCATCACTGCAGTGCAAAAAGAACGCTTGCCATTTCAACCAATCACCACACATTTAGCACATAATATGTTTCAATCAAGCCACACGTCAACAAACGTTTTTTCCCCTCGTCAGCGTATTTTCACCACAAGTTAGACAACGTCATCGACAGTTACCGATATGGACATCGTTCCAAAGTGACCTCGACAGAGACTGGGTTTGGTTTAAGACCCACGTAACTTGTGTTTAGGGTGGGGGAGCTTCCATGGTTTTACTACAGTGTTTTACTCTCTGTTTAGGGAATCAACTAAGCACTTAGGTCACAAAACATCAATTCTCTTTGTCTACGTCCCAAATGCCATCCTATTTCCTATAATAATGCTCTACATTTGACCAGGAGTTTAGAGTGCCATTTGGGACGGAACCCTCCGTCACATTCGCATTCCTGAGAATATTCCATTTAGTCTTCCTTCATCTGGTTTCTCTTCTTTTGTTCTACCTTCCTCCAAGAAACATATCATGTCTATTTGAACGCGTTCAATTCCTCTAGTCTGTTTTGATTCATATATTTTAAGGTACAGCCTTTTTTTAATTTAATGTTGTTTTTTTTGCGTAAACAATTGTATTGCTCCATGTATGATGAATGTGTCATTGACTGTGATACAGTATATGGAGATATATATACGGATATGTAATGTGTTCTTGTACCGTGGACTACTTTGCATTGTCCCTGTAACCAATAAATGGACAACGATGCATATTCTATTCAATACGTGTTGGTGATCAAATAAAATGTAACAACTCTTAATTTTCATCACCACTGCATGGGTTACCGAGTGGCGCAGCGGACTAAGGCACTGCTGGAGGCGTCACTACAAACTTTCTGGTTCGAATCTAGGCTGTATCATAACCGGCATTGATTTGGAGTCCCATAGGGCGGTGCACAATCAGCGGCGTCCGGGTTTGGACGGTGTAGGCAGTCATTGTAAATAGGAATTTGTTCTTAACTGAAGGTTAAATAAAATGTCATGACTGATTCATGTTGAAATACTGTTGTCAAACACCACTATTGGAAAATAATATTGTCTTAGCACCAGAACTGTACCAACCGTATGATGGCATGCTTATGCATTCAGGCATCTCAAATGAAACACAGTATTTCAATATGGGGTATCCTTGAGAATGAGGGATCCTTTTAAAAATAGTTTTCAATTTGGGAGAATTCATGTCATTCGATATGAATTATGACATACAAATATTCACCGACTACCACAGCGAACAGGCACTTAAAGCATACTTGAGTTGTAGACTGATGCTGGTTCGGTCCCCTTGACCTAGAAGGTTGAAGTAGGGTGACATGGCACCAAGAATCCAAGTTGATGATTTTTCTTTTTATATAGAGCTCCACAGAGCAAAAGGTGACATCTTGCAGGATTTCTTTACATTTTTTTACAAAGGAAATAATTGTTTATGCATCAAAAGCTAAGCTGACCACTGCTTTACATACTGATGACAGAGTCAGTGGAGGAGCGCTGTTACCCCACACCCCTGTTCCTGCTTCAGTCCTTCATCAGTGTCATATCGGAGGGGGGGGATGAAGTACAGGAAAAGGCCACGGGTACACAGAGGATCTATATAGTGTCCAAACCCATGATTGATTGCTGCGACGCGTGATACATTCTTTGTGATGAAAAGATGCGTCAACAATACAACCCCCAGATGCACAACAACCCCACAGGTCAGGGATTTGCCTGACTGCAAATCACAATTCCTCCACCGTCCAAAGGATATCATACTAGAGCCATTCTATGTCAAATGAACACACAAAAAATAAAGGATTTGGCCTGGCTTGTTGATTTGACATGGAATGACACATTTTAAGAGGCTATACAGAACCTTTTTTGCCTCAGCAAATAGTGTATCTTTAACTTCTTATTATGAAGCGGTGTTCATTTTGATTTTGCTGGGATACTGTCGATGCAGCATGTGACTCCGTGTGCCAGCTCAACATGTAGAGGTTTTTGACAGGAGCAGCCAGGGCTGTGTTCAGTGGGGCACAATTCATAGAAACACACAATGTAAACCTACACCCACAGACTTGATTACAATACAAACACAGATGCACACACACAATCATGCACATTCATATATATTGACATTAGCAGTATATGCCATAGAATTAGATTATTTTAATAGTTCATTTTCATAGAATTTATTTTACATTTATTTTATTTAACCTTTATTTAACTAGGCAAGTCTTAGAATTGACCTAATTATGACATAGCCACTCAATTGTAATGAGGATTTTGGGTGACAGAAATGCAATTACATTTACACACACACACATGTTTGTTTTACTATCCTAGTGGGGACCAAACAATTGATTCCCAGTGAAGATCCTATTTTCCCCAACATCTAAACCTTAACCCAAACCTTAATTCTAACCCTAACCCTAAAAGAGCCTTTTTCTTTGTGGGGACCGGTGAAATGTTCCCACTTGAATTGTCTTTGTTTTACTATCTTTGAGAACTTTTGGTCCTCACAAGGATACTAAAACCAAACAAACAGACACAGGTTTACTTGAAGGGGGTATAGACAAGCATTGATAACACACCATCATTCACACATGTATTCAATACCAATGGAAGGAGGTTTTTCAAATAAAAATCCCCACAGAAAACATCTTTGTTTGGCCATTGTACAACTGGAATGTTTTGCTGTCACAGTACCCAATCCCCTGAAACACCCCACACACACACACACACACACACACACACACACACATCAGACAATACGTTATTCAAAGGTATTATGTTATCCTGTGCTATTAGTTTAGGCCTATTTATTCTTACAAGCCTCTGACTCTCTTTACTAGCTACATTTCACATGAGTATCCATGTTGTTTTTTGAAATGGCGTTTCGTGTGCACAGCGGGATCCGATATCTTCGCTATTTGTTTAAAATTCTAAATCGACAGATTGAGAAACGGGTAGATTCAGACTGCGGTTGGATAGCCGCCCACCGAGTTCCAACTGAACGGTGCAGGATGAGTCTCGACAAGGCGATGCCAGTGACAGCACAACCACATCCGGAAATAAATTGGAATGAATCGTGACGCTCAGCCCATCTTGTCTCTGCAATCTCAAATTTGATTCATCTACCCCTCTTTCCCTCCTGCTTGTGTGTTTTTTTCCGCTCCTGACAGACACGGTGATCAAAAAGGCAGGATGAACAGGATCGGCTTCAAAAGATCAGGGGATGCTCTCTCCATGTTAATGCTGTCATTTGTAGCAGTAGGACAGGCAAATACACACGTTCCATTTGGAGCTCGGTGCCCTATTGAGAAAGAGAGGAGGCGGGTGCGGGTCACCCACTGGCAGATCAAGCTTTCCTATAACCTCGCCAATATCCCAATCTGATTGAAATGTTAAACGCATGCTCTTCTGTAAATTGCCCGTGCTTAACATGCAATCTCTGTTCTAGGCCTCTACACAGTGGGAAGTTGTTCATTTTACATTGATGTCTTCTTCTCTGATATAATGTTTACATGATGTCTTCTCTGATATAATGTTTACATGATGTCTTCTCTGATATAATGTTTACATGATGTCTTCTCTGATATAATGTTTACATGTCTTCTTCTCTGATATAATGTTTACAGGATGTCTTCTCTGATATAATGTTTACATGATGTCTTCTCTGATATAATGTTTACATGATGTCTTCTCTGATATAATGTTTACATGTCTTCTTCTCTGATATAATGTTTACATGTCTTCTTCTCTGATATAATGTTTACATGATGTCTTCTTCTCTGATATAATGTTTACATGATGTCTTCTTCTCTGATATAATGTTTACATGTCTTCTTCTCTGATATAATGTTTACATGATGTCTTCTCTGATATAATGTTTACATGATGTCTTCTCTGATATAATGTTTACATGATGTCTTCTCTGATATAATGTTTACATGATGTCTTCTCTGATATAATGTTTACATGATGTCTTCTCTGATATAATGTCTACATGATGTCTTCTCTGATATAATGTTTACATGTCTTCTCTGATATAATGTTTACATGTCTTCTCTGATATAATGTTTACATGTCTTCTCTGATATAATGTTTACATGTCTTCTCTGATATAATGTTTACATGATGTCTTCTCTGATATAATGTTTACATGATGTCTTCTCTGATATAATGTTTACATGATGTCTTCTCTGATATAATGTTTACATGATGTCTTCTCTGATATAATGTTTACATGTCTTCTCTGATATAATGTTTACATGATGTCTTCTCTGATATAATGTTTACATGATGTCTTCTCTGATATAATGTTTACATGATGTATTCTCTGATATAATGTTTACATGTCTTCTTCTCTGATATAATGTTTACATGATGTCTTCTCTGATATAATGTTTACATGTCTTCTCTGATATGTTTACATGTCTTCTCTGATATAATGTTTACATGTCTTCTCTGATATAATGTTTACATGTCTTCTCTGATATAATGTTTACCAGATGTCTTCTCTGATATAATGTTTACATGATGTATTCTCTGATATAATGTTTACATGATGTATTCTCTGATATAATGTTTACATGATGTATTCTCTGATATAATGTTTACATGTCTTCTCTGATATAATGTTTACATGATGTCTTCTCTGATATAATGTTTACATGATGTCTTCTCTGATATAATGTTTACATGATGTCTTCTCTGATATAATGTTTACATGATGTCTTCTCTGATATAATGTTTACATGATGTCTTCTCTGATATAATGTTTACATGTCTTCTTCTCTGATATAATGTTTACATGATGTCTTCTCTGATATAATGTTTACATGATGTCTTCTCTGATATAATGTTTACATGATGTCTTCTCTGATATAATGTTTACATGTCTTCTTCTCTGATATAATGTTTACATGTCTTCTTCTCTGATATAATGTTTACATGATGTCTTCTCTGATATAATGTTTACATGTCTTCTCTGATATAATGTTTACATGTCTTCTCTGATATAATGTTTACATGTCTTCTCTGATATAATGTTTACATGTCTTCTCTGATATGTTTACATGTCTTCTCTGATATAATGTTTACATGTCTTCTCTGATATAATGTTTACCAGATGTATTCTCTGATATAATGTTTACATGATGTATTCTCTGATATAATGTTTACATGATGTCTTCTCTGATATAATGTTTACATGATGTCTTCTCTGATATAATGTTTACATGATGTCTTCTCTGATATAATGTTTACATGATGTCTTCTCTGATATAATGTTTACATGATGTCTTCTCTGATATAATGTTTACATGATGTCTTCTCTGATATGATGTTTACATGTCTTCTTCTCTGATATAATGTTTACATGTCTTCTTCTCTGATATAATGTTTACATGATGTCTTCTCTGATATAATGTTTACATGATGTCTTCTCTGATATAATGTTTACATGATGTCTTCTCTGATATAATGTTTACATGATGTCTTCTCTGATATAATGTTTACATGATGTCTTCTCTGATATAATGTTTACATGATGTCTTCTTCTCTGATATAATGTTTACATGATGTCTTCTTCTCTGATATAATGTTTACATGATGTCTTCTTCTCTGATATAATGTTTACATGATGTCTTCTTC
Source organism: Salvelinus namaycush (assembly GCF_016432855.1). Classification (NCBI taxonomy): domain Eukaryota; kingdom Metazoa; phylum Chordata; class Actinopteri; order Salmoniformes; family Salmonidae; genus Salvelinus; species Salvelinus namaycush. Next base: position 6,411,272 of record NC_052307.1, read on the forward strand.
TCTGATATAATGTTTACATGATGTCTTCTTCTCTGATATAATGTTTACATGATGTCTTCTTCTCTGATATAATGTTTACATGATGTCTTCTTCTCTGATATAATGTTTACATGATGTCTTCTTCTCTGATATAATGTTTACATGATGTCTTCTCTGATATAATGTTTACATGTCTTCTTCTCTGATATAATGTTTACATGGATGTCTTCTTCGCTGGTATAATGTTTACATGGATGTCTTCTTCTTTTCTGGTATAATGTTTATATGGATGTCTTCTTCTTCGCTGGTATAATGTTTATATGGATGTCTTCTTCGCTGGTATAATGTTTACATGGATGTCTTCTTCTTTTCTGGTATAATGTTTACATGGATGTCTTCTTCTTTTCTGGTATAATGTTTACATGGATGTCTTCTTCTTTTCTGGTATAATGTTTACATGGATGTCTTCTTCTTTTCTGGTATAATGTTTACATGGATGTCTTCTTCTTTTCTGGTATAATGTTTACATGGATGTCTTCTTCTTTTCTGGTATAATGTTTACATGGATGTCTTCTTCTTTTCTGGTATAATGTTTACATGGATGTCTTCTTCTTCTCTGGTATAATGTTTACATGGATGTCTTCTTCTTCTCTGGTATAATGTTTACATGGATGTCTTCTTCTTCTCTGGTATAATGTTTACATGGATGTCTTCTTCTTCTCTGGTATAATGTTTACATGGATGTCTTCTTCTTCTCTGGTATAATGTTTACATGGATGTCTTCTTCTTCTCTGGTATAATGTTTACATGGATGTCTTCTTCTTCTCTGGTATAATGTTTACATGGATGTCTTCTTCTTCTCTGGTATAATGTTTACATGGATGTCTTCTTCTTCTCTGGTATAATGTTTACATGGATGTCTTCTTCTTCTCTGATATAATGTTTACATGGATGTCTTCTTCTTCTCTGATATAATGTTTACATGGATGTCTTCTTCTTCTCTGATATAATGTTTACATGGATGTCTTCTTCTTCTCTGATATAATGTTTACATGGATGTCTTCTTCTTCTCTGATATAATGTTTACATGGATGTCTTCTTCTTCTCTGATATAATGTTTACATGGATGTCTTCTTCTTCTCTGGTATAATGTTTACATGGATGTCTTCTTCTTCTCTGGTATAATGTTTACATGGATATCTTCTTCTTCTCTGATATAATGTTTACATGGATATCTTCTTCTTCTCTGATATAATGTTTACATGGATATCTTCTTCTTCTCTGATATAATGTTTACATGGATGTCTTCTTCTTCTCTGATATAATGTTTACATGGATGTCTTCTTCTTTTCTGGTATAATGTTTACATGGATGTCTTCTTCTTTTCTGGTATAATGTTTACATGGATGTCTTCTTCTTTTCTGGTATAATGTTTACATGGATGTCTTCTTCTTTTCTGGTATAATGTTTACATGGATGTCTTCTTCTTTTCTGGTATAATGTTTACATGGATGTCTTCTTCTTTTCTGGTATAATGTTTACATGGATGTCTTCTTCTTCTCTGGTATAATGTTTACATGGATGTCTTCTTCTTCTCTGGTATAATGTTTACATGGATGTCTTCTTCTTCTCTGGTATAATGTTTACATGGATGTCTTCTTCTTCTCTGGTATAATGTTTACATGGATGTCTTCTTCTTCTCTGGTATAATGTTTACATGGATGTCTTCTTCTTCTCTGGTATAATGTTTACATGGATGTCTTCTTCTTCTCTGGTATAATGTTTACATGGATGTCTTCTTCTTCTCTGGTATAATGTTTACATGGATGTCTTCTTCTTCTCTGATATAATGTTTACATGGATGTCTTCTTCTTCTCTGATATAATGTTTACATGGATGTCTTCTTCTCTGGTATAATGTTTACATGGATGTCTTCTTCTTCTCTGGTATAATGTTTACATGGATGTCTTCTCTGGTATAATGTTTACATGGATGTCTTCTTCTTCTCTGGTATAATGTTTACATGGATGTCGAGCGGGAAAAGACTGTAGCAGGAAAGAGCAATGCAGATCAGAAGAGGTAGATTTATGTTGATGGTTATTGGCACTATACTATTACTAATGTGTCACCAGGGGTTTGTGTCGTTCTGAATGGAAATGATGGAAATACTCAGTATACTATGGAAATATTTATGCTGTTTTTTACATTATTTCACATTAAACTTGTTGACTGATGCAATATAACGGGGCAGCAGGTAGCCTATTCGTTAGAGCGTTGGGTCAGTAACCGAAAGGGTGCTAGATCAAATCCCCAAGCTGACAAGATAACAATCTGTCGTTCTTCCCCTGAACAAGGCAGTTAACCCACTGTTCCTAGGCCGCCATTGTAAATAAGAATGTGTTCTTAACTGACTTACCTAGTTAAACAAAGGTTAAATAAATAAAATAGAAAAGAATAATGATAATTTCCTGTCTCTGGAAGGTGCAGGGAACAGCATGTAAGCCAGTCAGTGTGTGTGAATGCACTAGAAGAGGAAGTGGTTGAGAGGGAGGGAGAGAGAGGTCACAGCTGATTTAGATATGGAACATAAAATGTACCAAAAGTCAATTTTACACCCCATTAGTTTTATTACACAAAGGGCCATGACAGTCTCCCCAGCGAATCATCTGTCAGCCTTTTAGCTTATTAAATGAATAAGCAGCAGCGGCGGCGGATCTACTACTCTTAGGTTAACCACTGCTGCCTAGGACATAGCAGGGAAATAGCATAGTCGTGGGACAAGCCAAGAACACCATTGTGACAAGCTCCAAGAATGATTGACAAGTTGGGGCTGCTGTGAAAGGTGTCACACTGTCTCCAACCATTACATTCAGCACCTGACATCACTGTTAGTGCCCAGCCAGCCAGCAGGGGCATCTCAGCAGTGAATGCACCCTTTACAAACGACACAAAAGAAATGTTGAAAGTGGTTTGCAGGCAGCTAACTAGAAATTACGTTTTACATGGGCTTTGATATGGCTGAGAGACTGCTGTAACCCTGTAAAAGAGAGACCTAGGGCCTCCGTCTGTATGACTGCAAATACCTAAAGTTGTATTCCAAAAGTAGTTTGACATTTTTGGACAAAGCTTACAGGTAACTTTTGAGATATTTTGTAGTCATGTTGTGCAAGTTGGAACCGGTGTTTTTCTGGATCAAACGCGCCAAATAAATGGACATTTTGTATATATATCGACGGAATTAATCGAACAAAAGGACCATTTGTGATGTTTATGGGACATATTGGAGTGCCAACAGAAGAAGCTCGTCAAAGGTAAGGCATGAATTATATCTTTATTTCTGCGTTTTGTGTCACGCCGGGAGGGTTGAAATATGATGGTCTGTGATTGTTAGCTGGGGTGCTATCCTCAGATAATAGCATTGTTTGCTTTCGCCGTAAAGCATTTTTGAAATCTGACACGTTGGCTGGATTCACAACAAGTGTAGCTTTAATTTGGTATATTGAATGTGTGATTTCATGAAAGTTAAATTTTTATAGTAATTTATTTGAATTTGGCGCTCTGCATTTTCACTGGATGTTGGCCAGGTGGGACGCTACCGTCCCACATATCCCAGAGAGGTTAACCAACAATGCAGTTTTAAGAAAAATTTAAGAAGCCTCCCACCATTAGCTCTGACAAATTGAAAACCCTAGTCATTGGCGACTCCATTACCCGCAGTATTAGACTTAAAACGAATCATCCAGCGATCATACACTGTTTAGGGGGGCAGGGCTACGTTAAGGCGGCTAATCTGAAGATGGTGCTGGCTAAAGCTAAAACTGACGAGTGTAGAGAGTATAGGGATATTGTTATCCACGTTGGCACAAACGATGTTAGGATGAAACAGTCACAGGTCACCAAGCGCAACATAGTTTCAACGTGTAAATCAGCTAGAAAGATGTGTCGGCATTGAGTAATTGTCTCTGGCCCCCTCCCAGTTAGGGGGAGTGATGAGCTCTACAGCAGAGTCTCACAACTCAATCGCTGGTTGAAAACTGTTTTCTGCCCCTCCGAAAGATAGAATTTGTAGATAATTGGCCCTCTTTCTGGGACTCACCCACAAACAGGACCAAGCCTGGCCTGTTGAGGAGTGACGGACTCCATCCTAGCTGGAGGGGTGCTCTCATCTTATCTACGGACATAGACAGGGCTCTAACTACCCTAGCTCCACAATGAGATATGGTGCAGGCCATATCTGCCAGCCTGCCAGCTTAGTGGAGCCTGCCACTAGCACAGTCAGTGTAGTCAGCTCAGCTATCCCCATTGAGACTGTGTCTGTGCCTCGACCTAGGTTGGGCAAAACTAAACATGGCGGTGTTCGCCTTAGCAATCTCCCTAGAATAAAGACCTCCTCCATTCCTGCCATTATTGAAAGAGATTGTGATATCTCACATCTCAAAATAGGGCAAGTTAATGTTAGATCCCTCACTTCCAAGGCAGTTACAGTCAATGAACTAATCACTGATCATAATCTTGATGTGATTGGCCTGACTGAATCATGGCTTAAGCCTGAAGAATTTACTGTGTTAAATGAGGCCTCACCTCCTGGTTACACTAGTGACCATATCCCCCGTGCATCCCACAAATGCGGAGGTGTTGCTAACATTTACGATAGCAAATTTCAATTTACAAAAAAAATACGACGTTTTCATCTTTTGAGCTTCTAGTCATGAAATCTATGCAGCCTACTCAATCCCTTTTTATAGCTACTGTTTACAGGCCTCCTGGGCCATATACAGCGTTCCTCACTGAGTTCCCTGACTTCCTATCGGACCTTGTAGTCATGGCAGATAATATTCAAATTTTTGGTGACTTTAATATCCACATGGAAAAGTACACAGACCCACTCCAAAAGGCTTTCAGAGCCATCATCGACTCAGTGGGTTTTGTCCAACATGTCTCCGGACCTACTCGCTGCCACAATCATACTCTGGACCTAGTTTTGTCCCGTGGAATAAATGTTGTGGATCTTAATGTTTTTCGTCATAATCTTGGACTATTGGACCACCATTGTATTACGTTTGCAATCGCAACAAATAATCTGCTCAGACCCCAACCAAGGATCATCAAAAGCCGTGCTATAAATTCTCAGACAACCCAAAGATTCCTAGATGCCCTTCCAGACTCCCTCCACTTACCCAAGGAAGTCAGAGTACAAAAATCAGTTAACCACCTAACTGAGAAACTCAATTAAACCTTGCGCAATACCCTAGATGCAGTTGTACCCCTAAAAACAAAAAACATTTGTCATAAGAAACTAGGTCCCTGGTATACAGAAAATACCCGAGCTCTGAAGCAAGCTTCCAAAAAATTGGAACGGAAATTGCGCTACACCAAACTGGAAGTCTTCTGACTAGCTTGGAAAGACAGTACCGTGCAGTATTGAAGAGCCCTTACTGCTGCTAGAGCATCCTATTTAACTTAATTAATGAAAAGAAGAATAATCCAAAATGTATTTTTGATACTGTCACAAAGCTAACTAAAAAGCAGCATTCCCCAAGAGAGGGTGGCTTTCACTTCAGCAGTGATAAATTCATGAACTTCTTTGAGAAAAAGATCATGATAATTAGAAAGAAAATTACGGACTCCTCTTTAAATCTGCGTATTCCTCCAAAGCTCAGTTGTCCTGAGTCTACACAACTCTGCCAGGACCTAGGATAAATGGAGACACTAAAGTTTTTTAATAATATATCTCTTGACACATTGATGAAAATAATCATGGCCTCTAAACCTTCAAGCTGCATACTGGACCCTATTCCAACTAAAATACTGAACGAGCTGCTTCCTGTGCTTGGCCCTCCTATGTTGAACATAATTAGCGTCTCTCTATCCACCGGATGTGTACCAAACTCACTAAAAGTGGCAGTAATAAAGCCTCTCTTGAAAAAGCCAAACCTTGACCCAGAAAATATAAAAAACTATCAGCCTATATCGAATCTCCCATTCCTCTCAAAAAAAATTGAAAAAGCTGTTGCGCAGCAACTCACTGCCTTCCTGAAGACAAACAATGTATACGAAACGCTTCAGTTTGGTTTTTAGACCCCATCATAGCACTGAGACTGCACTTGTGAAGGTGGTAAGTTACCTTTTAATGGCATCAGACCGAGGCTCTGCATCTGTCCTTGTGCTCCTAGACCTTAGTGCTGCTTTTGATACCATCAATCACCACATTCTTTTGGAGAGATTGGAAACCCAAATTGGTCTACACGGACAAGATCTGGCCTGGTTTTGATCTTATCTGTCAAAGATATCAGTTTGTCTCTGGATGGTTTGTCCTCTGACAAATCAACTGTAAATGTCGGTGTTCCTCAAGGCTCCATTTTAGGACCACTATTGTTTTCACTATATATTTTACCTCTTGGTGATGTCATTCAGGAAAATAATGTTAACTTTCACTGCTATGCGGACGACACACAGCTGTACATTTGGATGAAACATGGTGAAGCCCCAAAATTGCCCTACCTGGAAGCATGTGTTTCAGACACAAGGAAGTGGATGGCGGCACATTTTCTACTTTTAAACTCGGACAAAACAGAGATGCTTGTTCTAGGTCCCAAGAAACAAAGAGATCTTCTGTTGAATCTGACAATTAATCTTGATGGTTGTACAGTCGTCTCAAACTGTGAAGGACCTCGGCGTTACTTTGGACCCTGATCTCTCTTTTGAGGAACATATCAAGACTGTTTCAAGGACATATTTTTTCCATCTACGTAACATTGCAAAAATCTAACTTTCTGTCCAAAAATGATGCAGAAAAATGAATCCATACTTTTGTCACTTCTAGGTTGGACTACTGCAATGCTCTACTTTCCGACTACTACTAAAGCAATAAATAAACTTCAGTTAGTGCTAAACACGGCTGCTAGAATCTTGACTAGAACCAAACAATTTGATCATATTACTCCAGTGCTAGCCTCTCTACAATGGCTTCCTGTTAAGGCAAGTGCTGATTTCAAGGTTTTACTGCTAACCTACAAAGCATTACATGGGCTTGCTCCTACCTATCTTTCCGATTTGGTCCTGCGTACATACCTACACATACACTACGGTCACAAGACGCAGGCCTCCTTATTGTCCCTAGAATTTCTAAGCAAACAGCTGGAGGCAGGGCTTTCTCCTATAGAGCTCAATTTTTATGGAATGGTCTGCCTATCCATGTGAGAGACGCAGACTCGGTCTCAACCTTTAAGTCTTTATTGAAGACTCATCTCTTCAGTAGGTCCTATGATTGAGTATAGTCTGTCCCAGGAGTGTGAAGGTGAACGGAAAGGCACTGGAGCAACGAACTGCCCTTCTCTGCCTCAAACCCTATTAGAGGGGCTGAGTCACTGGCGTACTGGTGCTCTTCCATGCCATCCCTAGGAGGGTGCGTCACTTGAGTGGGTTGAGTCAATGACGTGATCTTCCTGTCCGAGTTGGCACCCCCCCTTGGGTTGTGCTGTGGGGGAGATCTTCATGGGCTATACTCGGCCTTGTCTCAGGATGGTAAGTTGGTGGTTGGAGATATCCCTCTAGTGGTGTGGGGGCTGTGCTTTGGCAAAGTGGGTGGGGTTATATCCTGCCTGTTTGGCCCTATCGTCGGACGGGGCCACAGTGTATCCTGACCCCTCCTGTCTCAACCTCCAGTATTTATGCTGCAATAGTTTGTGTCGGGGTGCTAGGGTCAGTCTGTTATATCTGGAGTATTTCTCCTGTCTTATCCGGTGTCCTGTGTGAATTTAAGTATGCTCTCTCTAATTCTCTCTCTCTCTCCTTCTTTCTTTCTTTCGGAGGACCTGAGTCCTAGGACCATGCCTCAAGACTACCTGGCATGATGACTCCTTGCTGTCCCCAGTCCACCTGGTCATGCTGCTTCTCCAGTTTCAACTGTTCTGCCTGCGGCTATGGAAACACCTGACCTGTTCACCAGACATGCTACCTGTCCCAGACCTGCTGTTTTCAACTCTCTAGAGACAGCGGGAGCAGTAGAGATACTCTGAATGATCGGCTATGAAAAGCCAACTGACATTTACTCCTGAGGTGCTGACCTGTTGCACCCTCTACAACTACTGTGATTATTATTATTTGACCATGCTGGTCATCTATGAACATTTGAACATCTTGGCCATGTTCTGTTATAATCTCCACCCGGCACAGCCAGAAGAGGACTGGCCACCCCTCATAGCCTGGTTCCTCTCTAGGTTTCTTCCTAGGTTCTGGCCTTTCTAGGGAGTTTTTCCCAGCCACCGTGCTTCTACACCTGCATTGCTAGCTGTTTGGGGTTTTAGGCTGGGTTTCTGTACAGCTCTTTGGCTTTATAAATAAATGTGATTGTTACTTACCCTTACCACCTGGGGGCTGCCCGTTAGGAAGTCCATGATGGGTCGCCACGAATTGGAAAGGGGATTTTTTTCTCATACGTTCCGGTACATCAGATCTCCCCAGGTCACACCCCTCTAGCACTCACTTTTTGTTCCGGCACTTCCCGATTTACAAATTAAGCACTGGCTATGACCAAACAAACACATACAACGATGAACAATGCCACATGCAGGGCCATGCACAGACCTTTCAGGGGGCAGGTGCTCAAGCAGGTGCTTGGAAAAATACAATAAAATCTCAAAATTCATAACATACCAAATGCCTCTGTAGCGAAATGTATATATTTTTGTTGCATAGGCCTATGTATTTGTCCACAAATTCTATTTCACAGTGTGTGCCCATTGGGAAACACTCTCATCATCACATTGTAAGCAAGCTAGTTACAGTGCCTCATTAAGACATGATTGACATGGGGAAAGGAAATCTGCTAGTCAGCTAGCTAGCTCCATTTCTTTAACTGGTTGTGATTTATCTTTAATGCTCGTATCAAATAATTAATATAACATTCATAATCTTCTAACTCATATATGACTGGCTGGCTAGTGGCTTGTGTGGATATTTTAGTATATGGTGGTTGGCTAGCGTGTACCCCATTCATAGATGCTAACTACTTTAGCGCTTATTGACGATAGTGTCTTCTGACGTGGAGTTTAGTTAAGAGCCCCGATGCTTGCTCTAAACATTAACACGCATCGTTTGCTGTAAGGTAAATTACTGCACACCTTTTTAGGGTTAGGATTGGAGGAAGGGTTTTGGAGAGCTAGCTAGAGTGTAGATTACCTGTGTTGTCACTCCTCTCTGTCTTTCTCTCAGCCAACCAGACCGAATATTGATGCTGATGATGTAGGCTAAATCAAGTGTGAAACAAATGTTATGCTGCTGTGGCAGTACTGTTGATATTTAAACTATGTAGCTAGTGTCGTGTCTTTGGCTATGCCGGATTAAGTGATATGACATTCTATAAAATCCTTTCTCTGTAATTAATATTACCTGATTGAGCTAATCATGTAAATGTAATTAACTAGAAAGTCGGGGCACCACGAAATAATATTTATAGAGCAGTTATCTTCCGAAGAAACTCTTAAAGACCTAGTAATATTTTACATCAATAGCAGTCAATATTAATCGTCACCTTATTTCAGTCTCATCTGAAAGTTGTAAATTCTTGGTTATCTTCACGAACCCTGGCTAACAAGTTGAATCAGCAATACAAAATTGGGTTTAATAATTTATTTACTAAATAGCCAACTAATCACACAGAATTACATATACACAGAATGAATCATACCTTGGTTACAAATTATGTCATAAAGGAAAACGTCCCAACCGGACGGAACAGATATGACAGCTGGTTACACAAAGAAAAGGGGGTTGGGTTTGAGTGAAAGAGCAGGAAGACTGAAGAACAAAGGCAGAAGCGATGTCTCTATCGGGCCGTAGGCAGCTACTCTATCATAAATACAGAATCTTATGCATTCTAAATTACCGCCCATTTGGAAAAGGAAAATGCAATAAATATTTACTCTGAGCTGCGCTTCAATAGGTTGGTGGTAGATGGATGGCCGTGTTGCCCAACAGAGTCCTTTGTCCTTTGAAGAGTGTCTCTGGTGGTGAACGGGAAACGTAGTGTCGTCGTTGGGTGGTAGACGGGATACTCTGTCTGTCCTCTCCTAGCCCACGTTTACAGCGGCCACTGCTAACTCAACGGCTAGGAGGTATCACTTCTGTAGCGAATAAGAGTTCAAAGTTCATACCATTCGCAACCAAAGCTCACGTTGAGGTTGGCTTCGTACTGTAGTTATTATCTGAATCCTTCTGACATCGGACCGTCATCCTAATGTACCCGGAACAGGAGGTTACATTTTCGTCAAGGGCTTATATAGTGGAGGGAGAGAAGGGTGTGTTTTATAGTTTATAACCCATGTCTCTTCACAGGGGCGGGCCACTGATTGAGCAGAGCCCTAACCTTATGAAAACCCAAATCTCTCATTTGGAAGCTAAAATTACATTTCATCTTTTCACAAATAATTTTACATTTGAATTGCACAACAATTCCATGTGAATCTGATAACTATAATGTGTAGACTTTCCCAGATACAGTTTAGGTCGTCCTGTCATCAGTCATAATGTCTCAGATGACAACCGAACTGACATCATATTCATTAAGTACCAACGCATATTTTCTACTGGTTCTATTACCGAAATATGGTTCCTTTCCCTCCACTTGTTTGATGTTCCCAGACTCTCTATGTTTAACAAAGGCTATTCAAGAGTCCCTCTGTAGAGTCAAGAGACAGGAAAGGGAGAAAGGTATTTATGGCAGGGGTCATAAACATTACCAACAGGCCAACATCATGACACTAGCAACACACATTCGACCGGTGACCGCATTTCTCAAGCCATGCATGTTTGGATACCAGGTGCTCGCAATCTCTGTACAGGGCAGAATGGGAAACAGGCGCAATTGGCCCGCGCGAGCACCCGTACAAAGCAGATGAACAGGCACAACCAACGGATGAGGTGGGGGATGACGAACTTGACATCATGATGACTTGTGGGCAGTGGGTTCCGAACAACAATGACCAAAAATGTATAAAAAAAAAAGTATTTTGTGGGAAATTATACCACCACCCAAAAGGGCATTTTGGAGACTGGAAGAGCCCTAACTGTGCACGTGCCTGACTGCATGGCTTACCGGCCTTTTACTGTGGCTACTGCTAATTGGACAGTAATATCAAGAGTTGATAAGGCTCCGGGCTCTGAGTATTTCAATGCAATAATGTTTTAACTTGATGATCGCCAAACAAACAAATCAATACCTCATGGCATTATAACCGGCATTAAGCTTCCAGGCTGTATCATAACCGGCCGAGATTGGGAGTCCCATAGGGCGGCGCACAATTGGCCCAGTGTCGCCCGGGTTAGGATTTAGCCAGGGTAGGCCACCATTGTAAATACGAATTTGTTCTTTACCGTCTTGCCTAGTTAAATAAATCAAAATAAATACAGCGGCTACCGTTAATTGGAACAATGGAATGTGTGAGCCTAATGTGAAATGGAGGAGCGCTGTATGCTTCACAGGCCCCTGGGTTCTTTTGAACCAGTGCTTAGTTAGACTGTTTGGAAATGTATTCACTTTGGACCTCTAAAGTAATACATTTGCCATCTGCCATACCTACTTTTGAGGACTGGGCAGACCAGGAAATACTGTATTTTCTTCTATCCATTTCTTCTACAGAACCTTACTGGTGTGACTGTGACCTGGAAAAACATGCCCCGAACCGAGTAAAATGGAGGACATTTATCAATGGCCTAAACTCTTTATAGGAAGTAAGTCACAACCCATCTTACACCTTGGCGTACATACCCATTGCTAAACAAGTGTCAAAACCCAGAGTAAAACATTATCCTCTGTAAAAGTATAGATCCTTCATAACTCTTCAGTGTAATCAAACTGAGCAGTGAGCATCAGATTTATTTTCCCAGGACTTTGCTTCATTAACAGATCTTGGTATTGACTGTGAGCGGGAGTGTATCCTTGACCGCGGACACACAATCTCCCTCTGTCACGGCTCTGGGATTATAGGGATAACTCTCATAACTCATATTGACTCAATGTACCTGCTCTGGCTCTCTCTCTCTCCTGCCCTCCACAGACAGCCACATAAAGACAGTCTCTCTCACATCAGTAATTCGAGTGTATTCGTGACATAGCCACTGGCCAGGCCTTGCTCTCCCATATTCCTTTGCCCATTAACAGAGCCCTGAGATCAGAGTTATCAAGGCAAAAAGGGGCTATTACCCCTCTCCCCTGCTCTATCCCTGGGCTGTTACCCCTCTCCCCGCTCTATCCCTGGGCTGTTATCCCTCTCCCCCGCTCTATCCCTGGGTTGTTACCCCTCTCCCCCGCTCTATCCCTGGGCTGTTACCCCTCTCCCCCGCTCTATCCCTGGGCTGTTACCCCTCTTCCCCGCTCTATCCCTGGGCTGTTACCCCTCTTCCCCGCTCTATCCCTGGGCTGTTACCCCTCTCCCCCGCTCTATCCCTGGGCTGTTACCCCTCTTCCCTGCTCTATCCCTGGGCTGTTACCCCTCTCCCCCGCTCTATCCCTGGGCTGTTACCCCTCTTCCCCGCTCTATCCCTGGGCTGTTACCCCTCTCCTCCCCTCTACCTATTCTATTAGCTCCTAGCAGTAACCCACAGTGTGTTATTGGTTCCTAGCAGTGTCCTATTGGCTCCTAGCAGTAACCCATAGTGTTCTATTGGCTCCTAGCAGTAGCCCACAGTGTTCTATTGGCTCCGAGCAGTAACCCACAGTGTTCTATTGGCTCCTAGCAGTAACCCACCGTGTTCTATTGGCTCCTAGAAGTAGCCCACAGTATTCTATTGGCTCCTAGCAGTAACCCACAGTGTTCTATTGGCTCCTAGCAGTAACCCACAGTGTTCTATTGGCTCCTAGCAGTAACCCACAGTGTTCTATTGGCTCCTAGCAGTAGCCCACAGTGTTCTATTGGCTCCTAGCAGTAACCCACAGTGTTCTATTGGCTCCTAGCAGTAGCCCACAGTGTTCTATTGGCTCCTAGCAGTAACCCACCGTGTTCTATTGGCTCCTAGCAGTAACCCACCATGTTCTATTGGTTCCTAGCAGTAACCCACCACGTTCTACTGGCTCCTAGCAGTAACCCACAGTGTTCTATTGGCTCCTAGCAGTAACCCACAGTGTTCTATTGGCTCCTAGCAGTAACCCACAGTGTTCTATTGGCTCCTAGCAGTAACCCACCACGTTCTACTGGCTCCTAGCAGTAGCCCACAGTGTTCTATTGGCTCCTAGCAGTAACCCACAGTGTTCTATTGGCTCCTAGCAGTAACCCACAGTGTTCTATTGGCTCCTAGCAGTAACCCACCACGTTCTACTGGCTCCTAGCAGTAACCCACCACGTTCTACTGGCTCCTAGCAGTAACCCACCGTGTTCTATTGGCTCCTAGCAGTAACCCACCACGTTCTACTGGCTCCTAGCAGTAACCCACAGTGTTCTATTGGCTCCTAGCAGTAACCCACAGTGTTCTATTGGCTCCTAGCAGTAGCCCACAGTGTTCTATTGGCTCCTAGCAGTAACCCACAGTGTTCTATTGGCTCCTAGCAGTAGCCCACAGTGTTCTATTGGCTCCTAGCAGTAACCCACAGTGTTCTATTGGCTCCTAGCAGTAGCCCACAGTGTTCTATTGGCTCCTAGCAGTAACCCACAGTGTTCTATTGGCTCCTAGCAGTAGCCCACAGTGTTCTATTGGCTCCTAGCAGTAACCCACAGTGTTCTAGTGGCTCCTAGCAGTAGCCCACAGTGTTCTATTGGCTCCTAGCAGTAACCCACAGTGTTCTATTGGCTCCTAGCAGTAACCCACAGTGTTCTATTGGCTCCTAGCAGTAACCCACAGTGTTCTATTGGCTCCTAGCAGTAGCCCACAGTGTTCTATTGGCTCCTAGCAGTAACCCACAGTGTTCTATTGGCTCCTAGCAGTAACCCACAGTGTTCTATTGGCTCCTAGCAGTAGCCCACAGTGTTCTATTTAAGCAGTAAGGTCGAGGAGGTGTGGTATATAGCCACTATACCACAGCTAAGGGCTGTTCTTAGGCACGATGCAATGCCCCCCAACGGACATTTACCCTGCCCCCCCCCCCAACGGACATTTACTCTGCCCCCCCACCCCAATGGACATTTTCCCTGCCCTCCCACCCCAATGGACATTTTCCCTGCCCTCCCCCAACGGACATTTACCCTGCCCCCCCCAACGGACATTTACCCTGCCCCCCCCAACGGACATTTACCCTGCCCCCCCACCCCAATGGACATTTTCCCTGCCCCCCCCCCCCCCTCCCCCAACGGACATTTACCCTGCCCCCCCCAACGGACATTTACTCTGCCCCCCCCCCCCCCCCAACGGACATCCCCCCCCCCCCATGGACATTTACTCTGCCCCCCCACCCCAACGGACATTTTCCCAAACCCCCCCCCCCCCCCCATGGATATTTACTCTGCCCCCCCTCCTCAATGGACATTTACTCTGCCCCCCTCCTCAACGGACATTTACTCTGCCCCCCCTCCTCAATGGACATTTACCCCCCCCCATGGACATTTACTCTGCCCCCCCCTCCTCAATGGACATTTACTCTGACCCCCCTCCTCAATGGACATTTACCCCCCCCCCCCCCCCCATGGACATTTACTCTGCCCCCCCCCAACCCAACAGACATTTACCCTGCCCCCCCGACCCAATGGACATTTACCCTGCCCCCCCAATGGACATTTACCCTGCCCCCCCAATGGACATTTACCCTGCCCCCCCAATGGACATTTACCCTGCCCCCCCAATGAACATTTACCCTGCCCCCCCAATGAACATTTACCCTGCCCCCCCAATGAACATTTACCCTGCCCCCCCAATGGACATTTACCCTGCCCCCCCAATGGACATTTACCCTGCCCCCACCCCAATGGACATTTACTCTGCCCCCCCAACCCAATGGACATTTACCCTGCCCCCCCAATGGACATTTACCCTGCCCCCCCAATGGACATTTACTCTGACCCCCCAACCCAATGGACATTTACCCTGCCCCCCCAATGGACATTTACCCTGCCCCCACCCCAATGGACATTTACTCTGCCCCCCCAACCCAATGGACATTTACCCTGCCCCCACCCCAATGGACATTTACTCTGCCCCCCCCCCATGGACATTTACCCTGCACCCCCCCCCCAACAGACATTTACTCTGCCCCCCCACCCCAATGGACATTTACTCTGCCCCCCCACCCCAATGGACATTTACTCTGCCCCCCCACCCCAATGGACATTTACTCTGCCCCCCCACCCCAATGGACATTTACCCTGCCCCCCCCCCCAACCCAATGGACCATTGTTACAGAGTTAAAATATATAGATATTATTTCTATTTATTTGCTGTTTATTATTACAGTTATTGTTTTTATTTCACTTTGACCTGCGTTGTTGGACCCCGGCGCTTAAGATTTTTCCCGTACCTTAAAACTTCTAATTTAATCTAAATGGCGTTGTAATTTTACAATTATTGTCCAAAAAGTGTTTAGTGCTTGTGTTGTTTAATTCGAGAGAAAAAAAACTATTAAAATCTGTAACGCAAATCTCCAAACTTTTTTGTTTGTTTTATAGTTTGAAACTGGACATGGTGCCACACTGACAAAAACTCCCCATAATTGTGAACAGAACAAAATGTTGGATTTGTGTGTGTGTCTCCTGATCACTCCTACTCGGTACCAGTTTACAGGATGATAGAGCTGAAAAGGTCTGGAACCGCCTCAATTGCACACTGGTTCAATTTGTGTGCCTAGATTTCAATGTATACCAGAGTTTTAAAGTGCCTTTGTTCTCGGGCAAATCCAAAAACCTGCTCTGGATCAAGCGTTCCTTTAATCCTGCCTGGATTACAATGATAAAATGCTCTTTGCGAGTGAATACGTTGACCGTTTGAGAATTATTTTATTCCCTCAGGATGATACAAAAAGGGCTGTCTAACATGAGGAAATACAAAACAAATATAGCCTGCATTTTCAGAGGCACCGATTTCTGAAGAAGTTTAGGATGAAACAGGAGACGCGATGACATTCAGGAGGCCTCACATTCCAACTCCTAAATCTTGATTCCTTACTGAAGGAAAAATGAAAAATAAATGGATATAGTCTACTAAAACTGACAGGGATAAAAAGCAAGAACACAGGACAGTAGCTGACGTATGAAAGAATATGAAAAGGTATGTGCGAGAGTCCATTCTCACTTTAAGGCCTAGTTCACCCAAATCACAATATTCCATATTGTTCTTCCTTGTCCATAAGCCATATTTAGACACAGACGGACAGCAATCCATGCTTTTTGGGGTTTACCTGGCTACTGTTGCTGTCAATGCACATTTTTTTTGCGTATTTTTCCAAAAGCCAATGCTAGTCAATATCCCCTAAATTAGCATGTTTTGAATGAGAATGTACTTCCTATGCGTCATCTGTAAGACTGTGGGAAGGGTGTGAATTCCTCACCTCTCAGTTAGCTAGAGATCGATAGTCAGCATCTAAAATAATAAAGGCGACTATGGAGCAGGGATCATTTTCCACTTAAAGACCTCGGGGAACATTCCAGTAACTCATCTTCACTAATAAGTATATTTACAATTTCTCTCACATTTAATGCTGATTTATGTTCCCATCGCCACAACCTAAGGTGTATCAATCAGGCCTCCTCCACCAGGATTATTCTGAAAGCCTTCTGTCCGTCCAAAACGTGCAAGAAACATTTAATTGGCCTGAAAATAGCAGCAGAGAAGAGAATCCAAGGCCTAGCCTCCCTCCTTCCCTCCCTCCACTCACTAATGGGATTAATAAGAGGCTGTGTTGAGATGGTTGTTGAAGGTTCGTAGTTTGCATTCTCCCAGAGCTGCACAAACAAACTGGAAATGGTCAATACAAAGAACTGACTGCTTGTATTTCTTACAGCCCAATCGGTTATACTAATGCCTCGATCACACCTACAGCCTCATTACGCAAAGTGGTACGCAGCATCATCTGGATAAGTATGCAACAAAAGTTCCACAATCATCTTCTGCTACCATTTCTGTCAAGCCGTCTACACATACAATTTGTTGCGTACGTTTGATAAATCCAATGTATTCGCCACACAGAATGCACTGCAATTGCCTCTGCAAATGCCATGTGCAAGGCAAGCACAGCGTTCCATTGGAAATGAATGTACTTCCGGTTTTCCATAACACAATGAGGCTTAACAGTAGTTATTACCCCAAATGTTCATGATGCACAGCCTGATAAGGATGCTATCCATGTGAAAGGGACATATTCTCTGAACGTGTCAAAAATGTTGATTGGGCCAAAGTACTGTCTAATCCCCTTTAGTCATTGTGAGTTGCATCAGCTAATTACAAAATGACTTTATTATCTATACCCATCCAATTAGCGCATGATGTTACGCTAGCAGAAACCACTTTGTCATGAATTACAACTATTATTGCTCGTGGTCTCTGAAATGTACAAACAGGACTTGTATGTAATCCATGTTTAATCACTGTTTTAGTCAGCGGGTCGCATTTAAAGTAGAGACGAAGGCGACGCTTCCCATTCGTTTAAATCGGCCTGTTCTCCAGACAGATTTAGCCGGCTAAAGTACCTGGGTCAACAGGTGGCACTCGACTGGCGCCGTGCTTTCATACAGACAAACCGTCCAAAATGGCTTCCCCTCAGGGTGCCTCTGTAGACCCGGATTATCAAATCCGGTGTCCATCACCGCAAACAAAGCTGACACTGGTACTGAATATTCATGAGAAGCTGTTGAATCTCTGGTCCGCATCCAAGAATCAGCCACCGTATGCAAGATAAATAAATAAACACATTATCCACTCACACACAAACAACCTGCCTAAGTGTGCATGGACTGTAGGGGGTAGGTAGGGGTGGTGAGAATGGAGGCGGTGGTGGGGCGAAACGGGGATTGGATAAAGATAAGAATGGGGGAGTGGATTGGGTGTTCGCTGCAAAACGTGCGTTCCAAGTGTGGTGGGCACATTTGGTGCTGGGCGGCGGTTTATGTCCCACAGACGCGCTGGTTTATTGGCTATTAGATGGATTAGCGCCACAATCTGTGAAGAATACCACTCCACTGTGGACGTGTGCCGCCCACGTCACAAACATGAGCTCCTCAAAAACTTTGAAAGTTCACTTGCCAAACAGTCTTGCTGCTCATGATGCCATATGATTACATGGCCATGGTCTGCATCCCAAATGGCATGCTATTCCCTATACAGTGCACTACTATTGACCAGATCCCTATTAGATCCCTATTTATACTGTAGTGTTCGGGATGCAGTCAAGGACTATGCGGTTGCGACTGCTTTGAGTGTAGTCAGAACCTCGGTGGTCACCTAAGACAGGGGCTCCCAAACTTTTTCATTCAGCCACCTCCCCCCTTCCAGCATCGGGGAACATCCCACGCCCCCCACGTTAATTTCTATGGGCACACAAGCACTGTTCATGACACAAACCGTTCAACTAGTTGATCTAAACATTTCAGACACGTTATAATAAACTTTCTAAGGTATGCATTCTACTATTACACGTTTCAAGAGTAAGTTGAACGCCGGACTGAGTTACTTTAAAAATATTAATTCATTATAAAAAATTTAAAAAAACATTGGCCACCCCTGCCGACCCCCCCAGATGGCCACCCCTGCCGACCCCCCCCAGATGGCCACCCCTGCCGACCTCCCCATAGTTTGGGAACTACTGGCATAATAGACCCATGTATGGTTTGTAAGTATTGTTGCCTAAAATGTTCATCTTTATTGGTTATTCACTGGAGGTATCTAACCAGACAGGACCTAGAGACAGACATGTTCAATACTGTCTATATTCTGATATGTACAAAAAACTAGAACACATCGGCACTGCCGTTTAGGGGCCTTGGCCTTTATACAATGAACAGTTCACAGTCCTACAGTACGCCAAGCTCACCTCAAGCAGCCTGAGAGAGTGGGTTTGGCAGACAATACATTACCAACCCCACCCTTTCACTCACAGGCAGCAGTGGGCTCAGACATTGTCCACCTTTATAGTAGCAGGCAGCTGTGGGCTCAGAGCTGGTCCACCCTCATAGTAGCAGACAGCAGTGGGCTCAGAGGTGGTCCACCCTCATAGTAGCAGGGAGCAGTGGGCTCAGAGGTGGTCCACCCTCATAGTAGCAGGCAGCAGTGGGCTCAGAGCTGGTCCACCCTCATAGTAGCAGGCAGCAGTGGGCTCAGAGCTGGTCCACCCTCATAGTAGCAGGGAGCAGTGGGCTCAGAGCTGGTCCACCCTCATAGTAGCAGGCAGCAGTGGGCTCAGAGCTGGTCCACCCTCATAGTAGCAATCAGCAGTGGGCTCAGAGCTGGTCCACCCTCATAGTAGCAGGCAGCTGTGGGCTCAGAGCTCGGCTAATGCTGGCTCACCCTCCCCCCCTTGCCTTGGCACCCCACACCTTAAAATTACTGCTCAAGCGGGGGGGGGGGGGGGGGGGGGGGGGGACCAGATGGTGAGGAGGCCACGTGGAACTAGGCACCGCCGTGTGTTTGATAAACACACGTTTCCTTTCCCTCTCTTCCCCCTCCTCCTCCCCGTCCTCCTCTAACAAGCCGCCTCTGTCAGCTGAACATCTGGAGCATGGCGTCTCGTTAGCTCTCCTCTTTGACTAGCCGTGACACGAGGCTGACGCCCTAAAAAGTTCCGGTGATGCCTGACGCCTCGAGGAGTGACACACAGTTCTCTGTTCTAGTTTCAGGTCTTTAGCAATGTTTAAAAGGGGCCATTGTTGTCATTAGCATTAGCATAACATTAGCATCAACAAACATTATTGTTTCATTTAATTTCACCTATATATTTAAATATTTCCAATTTCGTTACAATTTTTTGCTACATGTAATCTTTTGGTTCAACCATAATAAGCATCATCAACAGGGGGAACATATTGGGTGTACACTGATAAGCTATAGAAAGAACATATTCATTTATAAGACTTGTTCGCAGAAAATATAATTGTTCATAAGAAGGGCCTGAGATCAAAGTCAATATTCAGACCACTAGGGGTCAATGTTTTTAAATAGGATAGCCAGTAGGCCTAGGATCTCGATGTTACCTCCTCTCCTTGGTAGAGCAACATGCTCAATGCCTGTGTATTTGAGGGAGGAGATGGGATGGTTAGCTTCAACAAAGTGAGCTGCTACTGGATAGTCAGTGTTCTTACACCTGATTGAGCTGCGGTGTTCAGCTATGTGTTGTTTTAAATTGTCTTTTCGTTTGTCCTGCGAAGGCTTTTCCACATGAACAGGTGATGAGATACATTACTCCCTTGGTCTTGCATGAGATGATTCCCCTAACAGGGATTTTTCGACCTGTATGTGGGTGTCTGAAGAAGGATGTTTTTTTGTGCTATTGCACTGTGCGCATGAGCCAAATTTGTAGTTCCCATTTGGAATGGGTGTTAAGAGTGTCTGAGTGGGCTCAAGGGGCAGGTCAGATCTCACCAAAATATCTCCAATATTGTCACCACACTTGTAGACCACCAGTGGGGGCTCCTTGAAGAGGTGTGCAATTTTTTTTGTCTGATTGCAGAATATACCAGTGCTTTTTCAGGATTGCTTTCATTTTCTCTGAACACTTGGTGTACTTAGTGCAAAACACTTTTTTTTTTCTTCATTGGTTTTGTTTTTAGCAATTCCTCTCCTGGTTTTTGAGATATTTTCATCATTGCAGCATTAAGAGTTTTGTTCTTGTTGCGTCTCATTTTGAATTCATCTGTCATTTTCTTAGCATTGCTGTCAAAATCTGACTGGTGGCCACAGATTGGTTTAACCCTGCATACCTGGCTATACGGTAGACCATTCCTGAGGGGAAGGGGATGCATACTATTCACACGTAGTATTGCGGTCTGTGGGCTTTGTGTATAAGTCTGTGTGTAATGCATGTCAAAACCTTCCTTGGCCAAAAGTCCTCAACAGAGTGAAAGTATTTTCTTTAGCTGACAGAACGGAGAGACATTTTTTTTTAAATTCTCAGGTTTTCAGGGAGACAAATTGAGGTGGTTGTGTACCTTAATGCACGCACACACACACACACACGCGCACACGCACACACGCACACACGCACGCACACACGCACACACGCACACACACACAAAGACTCTCTTCAGAGAATAGCCAAAGAAAGGAGAGTGACATTTGTTTTCCCTGTAGGTTTGCCAAACACGAAGCACCTTTCAGCTGTTATTTCTCGCATAAAGGAGGTAATGAGGGTGCGTATATGCATGAGCCACCTTATGAATATCAGATTGAAGGAGACTACAAGGTATCTCCAGCATCCTGATACCCACCTTTCACAAACAGAAGGTGGAAGAGTGTCAGGGTGAGAGAGAGAGAGAGAAAGTGTGTGTATGTATGGCTGTTTATGCAGCTATGTGTGTTTATGTAGGTGTGTGTGTGTGTGTGTGTGGCTGTGTTTATATAGCTGTGTGTGTGTGTGTGTGTGTGTGTGTGTGTGTGTGTGTGTGTGTGTGTGTGTGTGTGTGTGTGTGTGTGTGTGTGTGTGTGTGTGTGTGTGTGGTGTGTGGCTGTGTTTATGTAGGTGTGTGTGTGGCTGTGTTTATGTAGCTGTGTGGCTGGGTGTGTGTGTGTGTAGCTGTGTTTATGTAGGTGTGTGTGTTTATGTAGGTGTGTGTGTGTGGCTGTGTTTATATGGCTGTGTGGCTGTGTGTGTGTGTGTGTGTATGTGTGTGTGTGGCTGTGTTTATGTAGCTGTGTGTGTGTGGCTGTGTTTATATAGCTGTGTGGCTGTGTGTGTGTGGCTGTGTTTATGTAGGTGTGTGTGTGGCTGTGTTTTTTGTAGCTGTGTGTGTGTGTGTGTGTGTGTGTGTGTGTGTGTGTGTGTGTGTGTGTGTGTGGCCGTGTTTATATAGCTGTGTGGCTGTGTGTGTGTGTGTGTGGCTGTGTTTATGTAGGTGTGTGTGTGGCTGTGTTTATGTAGCTGTGTGTGTGTGTGTGTGTGTGGCTGTGTTTATATAGCTGTGTGTGTGTGTGGCTGTGTTTATGTAGGTGTGTGTGTGGCTGTGTTTATGTAGCTGTGTGTGTGTGTGTGTGGCTGTGTTTATATAGCTGTGTGGCTGTGTTTATGTAGGTGTGTGTGTGGCTGTGTTTATGTAGCTGTGTGTGTGTGTGTGTGTGTGTGTGTGTGTGTGTGTGTGTGTGTGTGTGTGTGTGTGTGTAGCTGGGTATAGCTGTGCAAACACTGCTGTTTGTTCCATTATTGTGCACACAGTGTCATCTATTCAGCCAATAATTAGCACACATCAGAGCAATCTGTCTAAACATTTGGACATTTTCTGAAACACTCAGTTGAGCTCATTTCCACAACAATTTTCCCTCTCCATTTTGATTATCTACCTCTTGTTGGCCATCCAATACCAAGAAAACCCACTTGGCTTACTGTCAATGCACTCCAGTTCAGATAGAGCCAGTTGGGGACCTTTCACCAGTGTTTTCATCATACCTGAGTCACTCGCCGTTACATTTACAAGCCTCACGTAGGCTCCCCTGACTTTCCCATCTGCTTTGATTGGCTATGTGAACGGTTGCTATCCATGCTGCTGAAATATGCAGTGCTGAAATTGCAGTTCAGAACATCTAACCATTTCCACTCCAGTCGTTCATACTGCAATGCCAACCAATCTTTCGTCATTTCAACAAAATTGCTTTTGAGAGATAGAATTCTTTATGCCCTAACTTGGCCTTTATAAAAAAAATAGAAAAAAATAACACGTCGATGTGCATCAGGGACAAGCATCAGGGGCCATATGTATCAAGCTTCTCAGAGTGGGAGTGCAGATCTAGGATCAGGTCCCCCCTGTTCATGTAAACTTATTCATTATGATCTAAAAGGCTAAACTGATCTTAGACCAGCACTTCTATACTCTGAGATGCTTTATGAATACGATACCAGTCATTTGAAATGTAGCCAGATGTAACATCCAGTCACTATCAGGAAAGGCACAGTAATAATTAGTCATATCAACAATGTTGTGAACGGGCCTGTCCGACTCTGTCTGGAGACAGTCATATCAGCAGTGTTGTGAACGGGCCTGTCTGACTCTGTCTGGAGACAGTCATATCAGCAGTGTTGTGAACGGGCCTGTCCGACTCTGTCTGGAGACAGTCATATCAGCAGTGTTGTGAACGGGCCTGTCCGACTCTGTCTGGAGACAGTCATATCAACAGTGTTGTGAACGGGCCTGTCCGACTCTGTCTGGAGACAGTCATATCAGCAGTGTTGTGAACGGGCCTGTCCGACTCTGTCTGGAGACAGTCATATCAGCAGTGTTGTGAACGGGCCTGTCTGACTCTGTCTGGAGACAGTCATATCAACAGTGTTGTGAACGGGCCTGTCTGACTCTGTCTGAGACAGTCATATCAACAGTGTTGTGAACGGGCCTGTCCGACTCTGTCTGGAGACAGTCATATCAACAGTGTTGTGAACGGGCCTGTCTGACTCTGTCTGGAGACAGTCATATCAGCAGTGTTGTGAACGGGCCTGTCTGACTCTGTCTGAGACAGTCATATCAACAATGTTGTGAACGGGCCTGTCTGACTCTGTCTGGAGACAGTCATATCAACAGTGTTGTGAACGGGCCTGTCTGACTCTGTCTGGAGACAGTCATATCAGCAGTGTTGTGAACGGGCCTGTCTGACTCTGTCTGGAGACAGTCATATCAGCAGTGTTGTGAACGGGCCTGTCCGACTCGGTCTGAGACAGTCATATCAACAGTGTTGTGAACGGGCCTGTCCGACTCTGTCTGGAGACAGTCATATCAGCAGTGTTGTGAACGGGCCTGTCCGACTCGGTCTGAGACAGTCATATCAGCAGTGTTGTGAACGGGCCTGTCCGACTCGGTCTGAGACAGTCATATCAGCAGTGTTGTGAACGGGCCTGTCCGACTCGGTCTGAGACAGTCATATCAGCAGTGTTGTGAACGGGCCTGTCTGACTCGGTCTGAGACAGTCATATCAGCAGTGTTGTGAACGGGCCTGTCCGACTCTGTCATATCAGGGACAGAGACCTTTTCTTCTAATTAGAGGTGTGTCATTCCAAGTAGAACCAAGGCTTGGGCTCTTTGTCTAAATAGTCTGTCTTACTCTTGTCTCCAAACTTTTACTGCACTGATCTGAAAGAACTGACCTGGGGTGTATTCACTAGGAACCAAACGGAAACAGACAGGCCAGAACTGACCTGGGGTGTATTCACTAGGAACCAAACGGAAACAGACAGGCCAGAACTGACCTGGGGTGTATTCACTAGGAACCAAACGGAAGCAGACAGGCCAGAACAGACCTGGGGTGTATTCACTAGGAACCAAACGGAAACAGACAGGCCAGAACTGACCTGGGGTGTATTCACTAGGAACCAAACGGAAACAGACAGGCCAGAACAGACCTGGGGTGTATTCACTAGGAACCAAACGGAAACAGACAGGCCAGAACTGACCTGGGGTGTATTCACTAGGAACCAAACGGAAACAGACAGGCCAGAACTGACCTGGGGTGTATTCACTAGGAACCAAACGGAAACAGACAGGCCAGAACTGACCTGGGGTGTATTCACTAGGAACCAAACGGAAGCAGACAGGCCAGACCAGACCTGGGGTGTATTCACTAGGAACCAAACGGAAACAGACAGGCCAGAACTGACCTGGGGTGTATTCACTAGGAACTAAACGGAAACAGACAGGCCAGAACAGACCTGGGGTGTATTCACTAGGAACCAAACGGAAGCAGACAGGCCAGAACTGACCTGGGGTGTATTCACTAGGAACCAAACGGACACAGACAGGCCAGAACTGACCTGGGGTGTATTCACTATGAACCAAACGGAAGCAGACATGCCAGAACAGAGAGGGACCTACCTACATTTATTTGTACAATAAGAAACACATGTTTTTCTTCTTCGTGTGAATACACCCCAGGTGTTTTTCTTCTTTGTGTGAATACACCCCAGGTATTTTTGTTCTTCGTGTGAATACACCCCAGGCGTTTTTCTTCTTTGTGTGAATACACCCCAGGCGTTTTTCTTCTTCGTGTGAATACACCCCAGGTGTTTTTCTTCTTCGTGTGAATACACCCCAGGTGTTTTTCTTCTTCGTGTGAATACACCCCAGGTGTTTTTCTTCTTCGTGTGAATACACCCCAGGCATTTTTCTTCTTCGTGTGAATACACCCCAGGTGTTTTTCTTCTTCGTGTGAATACACCCCAGGTGTTTTTCTTCTTCGTGTGAATACATCCCAGGTGAAAGACAGACTAATTCACGAGATTCCATCATAGTGTTTACCCATTTATCAATCTGTGCAGATTAAGGAAAGGGAACAAGGAAAGGAGGGATTTGTAAGATAGAGCCTTCACCTCATTGGCAAGATGCTTCCTAAGTGGTGCTTTCCTGATCAAGAGGAAACTGAGAGATGGGTCTAAGGCTCTGAAAGAAAGGACTGAGGAGGAGAGAGGGCACAATTATACATTAAATGTCCTGTGTGTGTGTGTGTGTGTGTGTGTGTGTGTGTGTGTGTGTGTGTGTGTGTGTGTGTGTGTGTGTGTGTGTGTGCGTGTGTGCGTGTGCGTGTCCGCCTTTGTGCTCTGTTTTTGTTTGTGTGTGTCTATACTTCCCCCGGGGGACATGTGTCTAAGAGTTAACTCAGGATATCACATTGGTATTCTCAGCATGCCCAACAGAACTGTGTTTACGTCAGTGGAAGGTGGTGAAAACAAGACATGAAAACAAGACTTTTCAGAGAAGAGTATAATTGTGTCTCTCTCTTCTATAGACCTCCCCTGTAGAAGCTGGGGGAGGTGTGGATTGTAACCGTTAGCCACGGTTTATCCCAGCAGCCATTCTGTTTCACCTCCAGTATACCTGTGTCCCAAATTACACCCTATTCCTTGCATAGTGCACTATAAAGGAAATAATTGGAGGCACAGCCATACATAAACAACAGTATACTGTAGGGCATGTGTTGAGAGGATCAGAGAGGATCGCGGTCGAGTTCGGAGAGGATCGCGGTCGAGTTCGGAGAGGATTGCGGTCGAGTTCGGAGGATTTTTAAGCCTCAAGTTTGCCCTTTCACTTTGATTCACTGAATGAGTGGAGTAGTTCCACCATCGGATTGTTCATTTTTCAATTCATTTAGATATATAGGCCTATAGTCTACATTAGGCTCACAAATGATTGCATTTATTTCAATGTTTTTAAGAAGTAAAACAAATAGTCTGGTCATTTACACAAAGAAAAGTGTCTCAGCTCAACTAAATGGTCTTTGGATAGGTTCAAATGATTAAACAGCTTCACGAAATGAAATATTAAAGCCACACAATACAGGCTTTCAACCCACAGCAATGATGACTTAAAATGCCGGCATCAAATTGAAAGTACATTAGTCCTATGCTACTGTAGCTGGTGCATAACAATTTAGCAATGGAAATCTCACCTACTGTACCTACTGGGTAATTGACACCAGAGACCATGACTACATGTGTACAGTGCATTCAGGAAAGTATTCAGACACCTTGACTTGTTCACATGTTGTTACATTACAGCCTTATTTTAAAATGGATTCAATTAAACAATTACTCATTAATATACACACAATACCTCGCAATGACAAAGCGAAAACAGGTTTTTAGAAATTTTGGCAAACGTATAAAAAAGCAACTTTAAAAAAAATACCTTATTTACATAAGTATTAAGACCCTTTGCTATGAGACTCGAAATTGAGCTCAGACGCATCCTGTTTCCATTGATCACCCTTGAGATGTTTCTACAACTTGATTGGAGTCCACATGTGATAAATTCAATTGATTGGACATGATTTGGAAAGGTAGACATCTGTCTATATAAGGTCCCACAAAAGCCAAGTCTTGAGGTTGAAGGAATTATTCGTAGAGCTCCGAGACAGGATTGTGTCAAGCCACAGATCTGGGGAAGGGTACCAAAAAATGTCTGCATCATTGAAGGTCCCCAAGAACACAGTGGCCTCCATCATTCTTAAATGGAAGAAGTTTGGCACCACCAAGACTCTTCCTAGAGCTGTCCGCCCGGCCAAACTGAGCAATTGGGGCAGAAGGGCCTTGGTCAGGGAGGTGACCAAGAACCCGATGGTTACTCTGACAGAGCTCCAGAGTTCCTCTGTGAAGTTGGGAGAACCTTCTGAAGGACAACCACATCTGCAGCACTCCACCAATCAGGCCTTTATGGGAGAGATGCCAGACGGTAGCCACTCCTCAGTAAAAGGCATATGGCAGCCTATTTGGAGTTTGCCAAAAGGCACCTAAAGGCTCTCAGACCATGAGAAACAAGATTCTCTGGTCTGATGAAACCAAGATTGAACTCTTTGTCCTGAATGCCAAGCATCATGTCTGGAGAAAACCTGGCACCATCCCTACGGTGAAGCATGGTGTTGGCAGCATCATGCTGTGGGGATGTTTTTCAGCGGGAGGGACTGGGAGACTAGTCAGGATCGAGGGAAAGATGAACGGAGCAAAGTACAGAGAGATCCTTGATGAAAACCTGCATTAATATGTGTCACATATCAGTTTGCAAACAATGTAAAAAATAAATAAAATAATAATTAATAAAGCCGCATACAAACATGGCCTCGTTTTGTTTCTTGAGTAAGGCAAGCCCAAAATGCAGGTGTTTCAGCCTAGCTCAGTGCTTTCTGTGGTGGTGGGGCAGCCAGCGGAATATGCCGAGCGTAGGGGTTGGTAATGTTCTCTATTTGCGCAGTGATTGGCTCAGTGTTCTGTCACTCATGGGGACACTATGTCACCGCCAAGTCTAAGGGTAGAGTTCGAAAATTCAAGCCCCTTGGGTGCTGCCATAGTTACATTAGAAGTGCACATCCAAGAAGTCTCTGTCATTGGCCACAGATAAAAGTATGTCAAATCACGTTATATCTACAGCAGCTTTGATTGGACTGATCATGTCAACATCATACTTTCAAAATCTTAGCCAGCAAGCTAGCAGTCATCAACATGAATCAAGTTGACAATCTACTGGCAAATCCTTTTCAATCCTTGTCATATGAAGAGAAACAATGAAGAGAAATCATAGTTAAAACATATCAGTGCTCATCGGCCATTGGACATAAACATTACACAACAAGTTTGAAATTGCAAATTCATCAATGAATGGTTTGAAAGGAATCAGTGGCTAACTGCAAGCGCTGCAATCACTAGACTGCTATTCAGTGGAGTCGGTGTGTGGTCCAAGTCTGTTTTTAAGGGTCTCTTTTCCAAGTTTAAAAGGATAAACATTCATTCAACATTGGTCATGCTGTCAATCCAGCATGACTTCTGCCACGCTCAAAACATCTGGAAAATCTCAGACTTCAGTGAGTTCAAGACAACTGGGAACTCTGGGGAAAAAAACGAGCTCCGCCTGGGAACTCGGAATTGCAAGTCGGGAACTCGTGCCTCTTTCTAGAGCTCCCAGTTCCCAGAGAATGCCAGACTTTGCCCACGAAGGACTGCCGCACCACCCCCTGTTCAAGTGAGCACAACAAGGTGAGTCCAAAAACGTCTTGTATCCTGCTGCATAAATAATGTAATATGCCAGGGAGACTGTAGCTAAGACAATAATATCTATGCTGTAGCTAAGAAAGTAATACTAAGTGTATGTTGTGTAGTAAACTGTTAGTAGCCCATGTGCCTCACCCTAATAATTTGGTTCCTTTTGCTCTCTTTATTTATCCTACAGTTCTGACTTGGTGTACAGGGAGAATACTGTAAGAACGGCCCATGTTTGGAATTCTGTCGCTGTACATTTCAAAAGTGCTGAACGAAGTTATATTGACTACATCCATTCTAGCATTAATATCTTAAATCCAAATTACAGATTGCCTCTTATCTGCTCGTTGTCCCCTTATGCCGTAGTTTGTACATCTCAATTGTCAGTAGAAACCACATTTGTTTAAGCAAGTCAGCTAAATCAGCTATGTTTTTTTTAAAGGCAGTAAATCAAGTTTATTTTATATAGCCCTTCATACATCAGCTAATATCTCGAAGTGCTGTACAGAAACCCAGCCTAAAACCCCAAACAGCAAGCAATGCAGGTGTAGAAGCACGAGGCTGAATGAACTGTTTCGCTGCCAGACAAGGCTCTGCTGATAGCCAGGTGTAGCAGTGGTAAGATGTTGGGACTCTGCTGTTGGGACAGCTTTATGTAGGCTTCCATGAGATCGAATGGTGGGCTTTTTGCACAGATGGGGCTCCATCTATGGCGGTGGTGGTGGAGGTGGAAGCGGTGGAGGTGGCGGCGGTGGAGGTGGCGGCGGTGGAGATGGTGGAGGTGGAAGCTGTGGAGGTGGAAGCTGTGGAGGTGGAAGCTGTGGAGGTGGAAGCGGTGGAGGTGGCAGTGGAAGCGGTGGAGGTGGTGGAGGTGGAAGCTGTGGAGGTGGTGGAGGTGGAAGCGGTGGAGGTGGAAGCTGTGGAGGTGGAAGCGGTGGAGGT
The DNA here is from genome assembly GCF_016432855.1 of Salvelinus namaycush. Classification (NCBI taxonomy): domain Eukaryota; kingdom Metazoa; phylum Chordata; class Actinopteri; order Salmoniformes; family Salmonidae; genus Salvelinus; species Salvelinus namaycush. Next base: position 6,440,754 of record NC_052307.1, read on the forward strand.
GGAAGCGGTGGAGGTGGAAGCGGTGGAGGTGGTGGAGGTGGAAGCTGTGGAGGCGGTGGAGGTGGAAGCTGTGGAGGCGGTGGAGGTGGAAGCTGTGGAGGAGGAAGCGGTGGAGGTGGCGGTGGTGGAGGTGGAAGCGGCGGAGGTGGCGGTGGTGGAGATGGAGGTGGAAGCGGCGGAGGTGGCGGTGGTGGAGGTGGAGGCGGGGAAGCAGGAAGCGGTGGAGGAGAAAGCAGTGGAAGCGGTGGAGGTGGAAGCGGTGGAGGTGGAGGCGGTGGAGGTGGAAGCGGCGGAGGTGGCTGTGGTGGAGGCGGTGGAAGTGGAGGTGGAGGCGGCGGTGGAGGTGGAAGTGGCGGTGGAGGTGGAAGCGGTGGAGGTGGAGGCGGCGGTGGAGGTGGAGGCGGCGGTGGAGGTGGAAGTGGCGGTGGAGGTGGAAGTGGCGGTGGAAGCGGTGGAGGTGGAAGTGGCGGTGGAGGTGGAGGTGGTGGAGGTGGAAGCGGAGGCGGTGGAGGAGGTGGAGGCGGAGGCGGAGGCGGTGGAGGCAGAGGTGGAAGTGGCGGTGGAGGTGGAGGTGGAGGCGGTGGAGGTGGTGGAGGTGGAGGTGGAAGTGGCGGTGGCGGCGGAGGTGGCGGTGGAGGTGGAGGCGGTGGAGGCGGTGGAGGTGGAGGCGGAGGTGGAAGCGGAGGTGGAGGCGGAGGCGGAGGCGGCGGTGGAGGTGGAGGCGGTGGAGGTGGAGGCGGTGGAGGTGGAGGCGGTGGAGGTGGAGGCGGTGGAGGTGGAGGTGGTGGTGGCGGAGGTGGAGGTGGCGGTGGAGGTGGAGGCGGTGGAGGTGGAGGTGGCGGTGGAGGCGGAGGCGGTGGAGGCGGAGGCGGAGGCGGAGGTGGAGGTGGAGGCGGTGGAGGTGGAGGTGGTGGAGGTGGAGGTGGAGGTGGAAGTGGCGGTGGAGGTGGAAGTGGCGGTGGTGGAGGTGGAAGTGGCGGTGGAGGTGGAGGTGGTGGAGGTGGAAGTGGCGGTGGAGGTGGAGGCGGTGGAGGTGGAAGTGGAGGTGGAGGCGGTGGAGGTGGAGGTGGCGGTGGAGGTGGAAGCGGCAGAGGTGGAGGCGGTGGAGGTGGAGGCGGTGGAGGTGGAGGCGGTGGAGGTGGAAGTGGCGGCGGTGGAGGTGGAGGTGGAAGCGGCGGAGGTGGAGGCGGTGGAGGTGGAAGTGGCGGTGGCGGCGGTGGCGGTGGAGGTGGAAGCGGTGGAGGTGGTGGTGGAGGTGGAGGTGGCGGTGGTGGATGTGGAAGCGGTGGAGGTGGCGGTGGTGGATGTGGAAGCGGTGGAGGTGGCGGTGGTGGAGGTGGAAGCGGTGGAGGTGGCAGCGCATCGGAGGTGGAGGCGGAGGCGGAGGCGGAGGCGGCGGTGGAGGTGGAGGTGGAGGCGGTGGAGGTGGAGGCGGTGGAGGTGGTGGAGGTGGAAGTGGCGGTGGAGGTGGTGGAGGTGGAAGTGGAGGTGGAGGTGGTGGAGGTGGAAGTGGCGGTGGAGGTGGAGGCGGTGGAGGTGGAAGTGGAGGTGGAGGTGGTGGAGGTGGAGGCGGTGGAGGTGGAAGTGGCGGTGGAGGTGGAAGCGGCAGAGGTGGAAGCGGCGGAGGTGGAGGCGGTGGAGGTGGAAGCGGTGGAGGCGGTGGAGGTGGAAGTGGCGGCGGTGGAGGTGGAGGTGGAAGCGGCGGAGGTGGAGGCGGTGGAGGTGGAAGTGGCGGCGGTGGCGGTGGAAGCGGTGGAGGTGGTGGTGGAGGTGGAGGTGGAGGTGGCGGTGGTGGATGTGGAAGCGGTGGAGGTGGCGGTGGTGGATGTGGCGGTGGTGGAGGTGGAAGCGGTGGAGGTGGCAGCGCATCTCGATCTGCGTCAGAGGGTTGGTCCCCAAGGAGATAATCACATTGAAGTGAGTGTAATTAAGTCCCCTCACACACAGTGGGAGCCCATCACAATTAATATTTACCAACGGCCTAATGAATTTCCTCCCTCTCCTCGCAGGTGGGACAGCCACCAATGGCCCCCTGGGTAATCTGCCAACAAATTGGATGTTTGTTTGAATCACTTAGCCGCCGCAGTCGCCGCAGCCACTACATGCAAAATAGAGGAAAGCTATCATTATCATAATTATCCTTGTTGATGGTTATTTCTATTTTATGATGTTTGTTTGATCAGCTTTGGGGGAGCGAGCAATGTTCCTCCTCCCAGATTAATAGGCCAGTCCTCGGGGAAGAGCAAACAGGAATACTTTGACCCCTTCATAGCCATATGGCAAACATTGCACTCTCGCCGTCCAATTTCGGAAATAACTTTAATTCCGACTTTTGAAAAGACTCGACAGATTATTGGAAAACTGCTATTTGGGGTTTCGATTTGATGTTACTCGCTTTGAAAAAACCCAATAATTTGAGAATTGGTTTTGGGGAGCGCATCTCACCTGGTCTGACTGTCTTATTGTGGTCTGCACTGCAGATGGAAGCTATTAGCATTATTAAAGGGATAGTTGACTCAAAAACAATATTTTAATATTTTGGTCAATTTTGTTAATACAATCCCAAAATGTTTACATGTCAGCGGTCAAGTTTTCAAGATAGTGCGCTTGCAGTACAGAGAAAAATGAAGGATGTTGCGCTTTGGATACACAACACTAAATATAGTTTTGAGTCAACTATCCCTTTAATGGATAAGGTATGACATCTGCTCAGCATTTCTCATCCATAAGATTGGCACAGTGTTCCCTGAGGGTCAAACCCCAGGAATCAGGAACTGTCTTGGAGTGAGTGTGACTGCGTCCCAGCTCCCAAACAGCATCCTATTCTCTACATAGTGCATTGCTTTTGACCAGGGCCCCATAGGGAATAGGGTGCACTACTATTGACCAGGGCCCCATAGGGAATAGGGTGCACTACTATTGACCAGGGCCCCATAGGGAATAGGGTGCACTACTATTGACCAGGGCCCCATAGGGAATAGGGTACACTACTATTGACCAGGGCCCCATAGGGAATAGGGTGCACTACTATTGACCAGGGCCCCATAGGGAATAGGGTGCACTACTATTGACCAGGGCCCCATAGGGAATAGGGTGCATTGCTTTTGACCAGGGCCCCATAGGGAATAGGGTGCACTACTATTGACCAGGGCCATAAAGGGAATAGGGTGCACTACTATTGACCAGGGCCCCATAGGGAATAGGGTGCACTACTATTGACCAGGGCCCCATAGGGAATAGGGTGCACTACTATTGACCAGGGCCCCATAGGGAATAGGGTGCACTACTATTGACCAGGGCCCCATAAGGAATAGGGTGCACTACTATTGACCAGGGCCCCATAGGGAATAGGGTGCACTACTATTGACCAGGGCCATAAAGGGAATAGGGTGCACTACTATTGACCAGGGCCCCATAGGGAATAGGGTGCACTACTATTGACCAGGGCCCCATAGGGAATAGGGTGCACTACTATTGACCAGGGCCATAAAGGGAATAGGGTGCACTACTATTGACCAGGGCCATATAGGGAATAGGGTGCACTACTATTGACCAGGGCCCCATAGAGAATAAGGGGCACTACTATTGACCAGGGCCATAAAGGGAATAGGGTGCACTACTATTGACCAGGGCCCCATAGGGAATAGGGTGCACTACTATTGACCAGGGCCCCATAAGGAATAGGGTGCACTACTATTGACCAGGGCCCCATAGGGAATAGGGTGCACTACTATTGACCAGGGACCCATAGAGAATAAGGGGCACTACTATTGACCAGGGACCCATAGAGAATAAGGGGCACTACTATTGACCAGGGACCCATAGAGAATAAGGGGCACTACTATTGACCAGGGCCCCATAGGGAATAGGGTGCACTACTATTGACCAGGGCCCCATAGGGAATAGGGTGCACTACTATTGACCAGGGACCCATAGAGAATAAGGTGGACTACTATTGACCAGGGCCCCATAGAGAATAAGGTGGACTACTATTGACCAGGGCCCCATAGAGAATAAGGTGGACTACTATTGACCAGGGCCCCATAGAGAATAAGGTGGACTACTATTGACCAGGGCCCCATAGGGAATAGGGTGCACTACTATTGACCAGGGCCCCATAGGGAATAGGGTGCATTGCTTTTGACCAGGGCCCCATAGGGAATAGGGTGCACTACTATTGACCAGGGCCCCATAGGGAATAGGGTGCACTACTATTGACCAGGGCCCCATAGGGAATAGGGTGCATTGCTTTTGACCAGGGCCCCATAGGGAATAGGGTGCCATTTAGGACGCTACTTGAGTGTTTCAGCATAGAAACAGTTCATTATTTAGTGGACGCTGTGACAGGTGTCATAAAGGGAAATTATACAGAAGGAAAATAGAAGCAAATTCATTCCAATATCACTGTGCTATAATTGCTTAAGCCTGTGCTGTAGTTAGTTGATTAAGCCTGTGCTGTAGTTAGTTGATTAAGCCTGTGCTATAGTTAGTTGATTAAGCCTGTGCTGTAGTTAGTTGATTAAGCCTGTGCTGTAGTTTAGTTGATTAAGCCTGTGCTGTAGTTAGCTGCTTAAGCCTGTGCTGTAGTTAGTTGATTAAGCCTGTGCTGTAGTTAGTTGATTAAGCCTGTGCTGTAGTTAGTTGATTAAGCCTGTGCTGTAGTTAGTTGATTAAGCCTGTGCTGTAGTTAGCTGCTTAAGCCTGTGCTGTAGTTAGTTGATTAAGCCTGTGCTGTAGTTAGTTGATTAAATCTGTGCTGTAGTTAGTTGATTAAGCCTGTGCTGTAGTTAGCTGCTTAAGCCTGTGCTGTAGTTAGTTGATTAAATCTGTGCTGTAGTTAGTTGATTAAGCCTGTGCTATAGTTAGTTGATTAAGCCTGTGCTGTAGTTAGTTGATTAAGCCTGTGATGTAGTTAGTTGATTAAGCCTGTGCTGTAGTTAGCTGCTTAAGCCTGTGCTGTAGTTAGCTGCTTAAGCCTGTGCTGTAGTTAGTTGATTAAATCTGTGCTGTAGTTAGTTGATTAAGCCTGTGCTGTAGTTAGTTGATTAAGCCTGTGCTGTAGTTAGCTGCTTAAGCCTGTGCTGTAGTTAGCTGCTTAAGCCTGTGCTGTAGTTAGTTGATTAAGCCTGTGCTGTAGTTAGTTAATTAAGCCTGTGCTGTAGTTAGTTGATTAAGCCTGTGCTGTAGTTAGTTGATTAAGCCTGTGCTATAGTTAGTTGATTAAATCTGTGCTGTAGTTAGTTGATTAAGCCTGTGCTGTAGTTAGTTGATTAAATCTGTGCTGTAGTTAGTTGATTAAGCCTGTGCTGTAGTTAGTTGATTAAGCCTGTGCTGTAGTTAGCTGCTTAAGCCTGTGCTGTAGTTAGTTGATTAAATCTGTGCTGTAGTTAGTTGATCAAGCCTGTGCTGTAGTTAGTTGATTAAGCCTGTGCTGTAGTTAGTTGATTAAGCCTGTGCTGTAGTTAGTTGATTAAGCCTGTGCTGTAGTTAGTTGATTAAGCCTGTGCTGTAGTTAGCTGCTTAAGCCTGTGCTGTAGTTAGTTGATTAAATCTGTGCTGTAGTTAGTTGATTAAACCTGTGCTATAGTTAGTTGCTTAAGCCTGTGCTGTAGTTAGTTGATTAAGCCTGTGCTGTAGTTAGTTGATTAAGCCTGTGCTGTAGTTAGTTGCTTAAGCCTGTGCTGTAGTTAGTTGATTAAGCCTGTGCTGTAGTTAGTTGATTAAGCCTGTGCTGTAGTTAGTTGCGTAAGCCTGTGCTGTAGTTAGTTGCTTAAGCCTGTGCTGTAGTTAGTTGCTTAAGCCTGTGCTGTAGTTAGTTGATTAAGGCTGTGCTGTAGTTAGTTGATTAAGCCTGTGCTGTAGTTAGTTGATTAAGCCTGTGCTGTAGTTAGTTGATTAAGCCTGTGCTGTAGTTAGTTGATTAAGCCTGTGCTGTAGTTAGTTGCTTAAGCCTGTGCTGTAGTTAGTTGATTAAGCCTGTGCTGTAGTTAGTTGATTAAGCCTGTGCTGTAGTTAGTTGCGTAAGCCTGTGCTGTAGTTAGCTGCTTAAGCCTGTGCTGTAGTTAGTTGATTAAGCCTGTGCTGTAGTTAGTTGCTTAAGCCTGTGCTGTAGTTAGTTGATTAAGCCTGTGCTGTAGTTAGTTGATGAAGCCTGTGCTGTAGTTAGTTGATTAAGCCTGTGCTGTAGTTAGTTGCGTAAGCCTGTGCTGTAGTTAGCTGCTTAAGCCTGTGCTGTAGTTAGTTGATTAAGCCTGTGCTGTAGTTAGTTGATTAAGCCTGTGCTGTAGTTAGTTGATTAAGCCTGTGCTGTAGTTAGTTGATTAAGCCTGTGCTGTAGTTAGCTGCTTAAGCCTGTGCTGTAGTTAGCTGCTTAAGCCTGTGCTGTAGTTAGTTGATTAAGCCTGTGCTGTAGTTAGTTGATTAAATCTGTGCTGTAGTTAGTTGATTAAGCCTGTGCTGTAGTTAGTTGATTAAGCCTGTGCTGTAGTTAGTTGATTAAGCCTGTGCTGTAGTTAGTTGATTAAGCCTGTGCTGTAGTTAGTTGATTAAGCCTGTGCTGTAGTTAGTTGATTAAGCCTGTGCTGTAGTTAGTTGATTAAGCCTGTGCTGTAGTTAGCTGATTAAGCCTGTGCTGTAGTTAGTTGATTAAGCCTGTGCTGTAGTTAGTTGATTAAATCTGTGCTGTAGTTAGTTGATTAAGCCTGTGCTGTAGTTAGTTGATTAAGCCTGTGCTGTAGTTAGTTGATTAAGCCTGTGCTGTAGTTAGTTGATTAAATCTGTGCTGTAGTTAGTTGATTAAGCCTGTGCTGTAGTTAGTTGATTAAATCTGTGCTGTAGTTAGTTGATTAAGCCTGTGCTGTAGTTAGTTGATTAAGCCTGTGCTGTAGTTAGCTGCTTAAGCCTGTGCTGTAGTTAGTTGATTAAATCTGTGCTGTAGTTAGTTGATTAAGCCTGTGCTGTAGTTAGTTGATCAAGCCTGTGCTGTAGTTAGTTGATTAAGCCTGTGCTGTAGTTAGTTGATTAAGCCTGTGCTGTAGTTAGTTGATTAAGCCTGTGCTGTAGTTAGTTGCTTAAGCCTGTGCTGTAGTTAGTTGATTAAGCCTGTGCTGTAGTTAGTTGATGAAGCCTGTGCTGTAGTTAGTTGATTAAGCCTGTGCTGTAGTTAGTTGCGTAAGCCTGTGCTGTAGTTAGTTGCTAACGCAACTATAGCACAGGCTTAATCAACCATAGCCAGCCAATCCACAAATTGTCAACACCAGGTCTACAAATATCTCCATGAGGCTATGGCGACATCCCAAATGGTACCTTATTCCCCATATCGGGCGTTGTTTGACCAGAGCCCTCAAAAGTAGTGCACTAAAAAGGAAAAAGCATGCCATTTAGGAAGCTAAACAAATTTGATTGATGTCTACATCATTGGCAGATGTAAGTCTGTCTGTATAGAATTGGAGGGAATGAAATCCCACACCATGCACAGGTATCCTCTTTTGACATTATCCATCAGCCGTATTAGCTATTTGAATGGCTGCTGTCCATGTTGCTGAGACACGTAGTGCTGAGGATGACGTTTACAATGGGCGACATGTCAAACGGCGAAAAAAAATGCAGAATGAAAATACAGTGAAATTGTTTTCCAAACATTGTGGTTGACATTCTGATCTTCTACGAAATCATATATTGACTGTGGTAGCCAAACAGTAAAAAGACAATAATGGCAAGAAAACCACAACAGCATAAATAATATACAATGACATGAGACAAGTTTAAAGAGCCCAGGGTTGCAGGTGGTGAACGTACTTTACGTGAGACAGTGTCTCATAGGAGAGACAGAGACACCACATACACGATATATGGAGATGTATTTAAACTTGTCTGGGGACGCTCTCCCTGACGCACGCACGCACGCACGCACGCACGCACGCACGCACGCACGCACGCACGCACGCACGCACGCACGCACGCACACACACACACACACACACACACTTGTCTTATCTGTAGGAAGTGAAAAGCCTTTGTTTGGGGTGTGGCGAACCTGCACCTAGGCCTGGTGCTGCGTTTAAGGGTCTAATGGACTGGAATTCTTCCTCCCCCCGTTCCCTCTGTAATTGATAGTGCACGGAGCCATTATTTCATTTGAAGGGCCTAGTAAACAAACCACCTCGGACAGGTACAATATGGAAATCTTGCCACCGTATCGAAAGCGCCAGGAGTTATGGATGCCGGCGCTGCGATTCTGTTCTATTTAATATACTCCTAACAGATTTAGTCCTTAGGAGCAGCTGGGGTCAAGGCCAAATTGACATCAAATGGTTTAAATTAGCCCCACTTGTCCGCATTGATTTATGCGCAGTGGTAAATTGCATCTGTTGAGGAGGGTCTTTTCAATCAAAAGGCTCTTCTCATTAACTGATCTAAGGGGCATCATTACACTGAAGCAGGTCGGAGTTTCCAGCCCAGGGAAATACTACGATGATCTAAGGGGTATCCTTACGCTGAAGCAGGTCGGAGTTTCCAGCCCAGGGAAATACTACGCTGATTTAAGGGGCATCATTACACTGAAGCAGGTCAGAGTTTCCAGCTCAGGGAAATACTACGCTGATCTAAGGGGCATCATTACACTGAAGCAGGTCGGAGTTTCCAGCCCAGGGAAATACTACGCTGATCTAAGGGGCATCATTACGCTGAAGCAGGTCAGAGTTTCCAGCCCAGGGAAATACTACGCTGATCTAAGGGGCATCCTTACGCTGAAGCAGGTCAGAGTTTCCAGCCCAGGGAAATACTATGCTGATCTAAGGGGCATCATTACACTGAAGCAGGTCAGAGTTTCCAGCCCAGGGAAATACTACGCTGATTACTTAAAGAATGGCCTGAATGAGGGCAGCATCTGTCTGTGTTAAAACAGGCCAAATTCAATATTTTCATCAAATCTTTTATTTTTATTTTGGGGGGGGATACCTACAGGGGTCATACAATTCTAACTCAAATAGCTAAATGATCCACAGTCTAACCGTCTTAAAACAATTCCATATGTCATTTTATGGAATTGTTTTAGACTTTTAGAGGTTAAAAGAGAGCTGGACCTGTGGAACAGGTGTTTAACCATCCCATGATAGCCTCTAGTAGGTATAGCCTAGGTGACATGACCCTGTTCTGAATCCAGCCCAAACTCTAGCATAGTGGATTAGTAACCAAGTGTATCTGTACTAGTGAAATTACATAATGGCAAGAAGAGATATTGACATGGCAATTACCCATCCACAAGGGGCAATGTCTGGGTAATAATTATGAATGACGGCACTAATATTGAAGCAGTTTGTGATGGTTTGAATGACGGCTGACCGGTCATGTTGACATATTCATGTTGACAGGTCATGTTGACATATTCATGTTGACCGGTCATGTTGACATATTCATGTTGACATATTCATGTTGACATATTCATGTTGACATATTCATGTTGACCGGTCATGTTGACATATTCATGTTGACCAGTCATGTTGACATATTCATGTTGACGTATTCATGTTGACCGGTCATGTTGACATATTCATGTTGACATATTCATGTTGACATATTCATGTTGACCGGTCATGTTGACATATTCATGTTGACCGGTCATGTTGACATATTCATGTTGACCGGTCATGTTGACATATTCATGTTGACCGGTCATGTTGACATATTCATGTTGACGTATTCATGTTGACCGGTCATGTTGACATATTCATGTTGACCGGTCATGTTGACATATTCATGTTGACATATTCATGTTGACATATTCATGTTGACCGGTCATGTTGACATATTCATGTTGACATATTCATGTTGACCGGTCATGTTGACGTATTCATGTTGACCGGTCATGTTGACATATTCATGTTGACCGGTCATGTTGACATATTCATGTTGACCGGTCATGTTGACATATTCATGTTGACCGGTCATGTTGACATATTCATGTTGACCGGTCATGTTGACATATTCATGTTGACATATTCATGTTGACATATTCATGTTGACCGGTCATGTTGACGTATTCATGTTGACCGGTCATGTTGACATATTCATGTTGACCGGTCATGTTGACATATTCATGTTGACCGTTCATGTTGACATATTCATGTTGACATATTCATGTTGACATATTCATGTTGACATATTCATGTTGACCGGTCATGTTGACATATTCATGTTGACATATTCATGTTGACATATTCATGTTGACCGGTCATGTTGACATATTCATGTTGACATATTCATGTTGACATATTCATGTTGACATATTCATGTTGCCCGGTCATGTTGACATATTCATGTTGACCGGTCATGTTGCCCGTGTCGTATTTTGTTCGACATGGGCACTCATAATTCTGGAGCCTGTGTTGTTTTAACCACTAAGACACAACCAGCATCTGACTGTGTTAAAACACTCCTTCAGTACAGCAGCATCTGTCTGTGTTAAAACACTCCTTCATTACAGCAGCATCTGTCTGTGTTAAAACACTCATTCATTACAGCAGCATCTGTCTGTGTTAAAACACTCCTTCATTACAGCAGCATCTGTCTGTGTTAAAACACTCCTTCATTACAGCAGCATCTGTCTGTGTTAAAACACTCATTCAGTACAGCAGCATCTGTCTGTGTTAAAACACTCCTTCAGTACAGCAGCATCTGACTGTGTTAAAACACTCCTTCAGTACAGCAGCATCTGTCTGTGTTAAAACACTCCTTCATTACAGCAGCATCTGTCTGTGTTAAAACATTAAAACACTCCTTCATTACAGCAGCATCTGTCTGTGTTAAAACATTAAAACACTCCTTCATTACAGCAGCATCTGTCTGTGTTAAAACACTCCTTCATTACAGCAGCATCTGTCTGTGTTAAAACACTCATTCATTACAGCAGCATCTGTCTGTGTTAAAACACTCATTCATTACAGCAGCATCTGTCTGTGTTAAAACACTCATTCATTACAGCAGCATCTGTCTGTGTTAAAACACTCATTCATTACAGCAGCATCTGTCTGTGTTAAAACACTCCTTCATTACAGCAGCATCTGTCTGTGTTAAAACACTCCTTCATTACAGCAGCATCTGTCTGTGTTAAAACACTCCTTCATTACAGCAGCATCTGTCTGTGTTAAAACACTCCTTCATTACAGCAGCATCTGTCTGTGTTAAAACACTCCTTCATTACAGCAGCATCTGTCTGTGTTAAAACACTCATTCATTACAGCAGCATCTGTCTGTGTTAAAACATTAAAACACTCCTTCATTACATCAGCATCTGTCTGTGTTAAAACACTCCTTCATTACAGCAGCATCTGACTGTGTTAAAACACTCCTTCATTACAGCAGCATCTGTCTGTGTTAAAACACTCCTTCATTACAGCAGCATCTGACTGTGTTAAAACACTCCTTCATTACAGCAGCATCTGTCTGTGTTAAAACACTCCTTCATTACAGCAGCATCTGTCTGTGTTAAAACACTCCTTCATTACAGCAGCATCTGTCTGTGTTAAAACACTCATTCAGTACAGCAGCATCTGTCTGTGTTAAAACACTCCTTCATTACAGCAGCATCTGTCTGTGTTAAAACACTCCTTCATTACAGCAGCATCTGTCTGTGTTAAAACACTCATTCAGTACAGCAGCATCTGTCTGTGTTAAAACACTCCTTCAGTACAGCAGCATCTGTCTGTGTTAAAACACTCCTTCATTACAGCAGCATCTGTCTGTGTTAAAACACTCCTTCATTACAGCAGCATCTGTCTGTGTTAAAACATTAAAACACTCCTTCATTACAGCAGCATCTGACTGTGTTAAAACACTCCTTCATTACAGCAGCATCTGTCTGTGTTAAAACACTCCTTCATTACAGCAGCATCTGTCTGTGTTAAAACACTCCTTCATTACAGCAGTATCTGTCTGTGTTAAAACACTCCTTCATTACAGCAGCATCTGTCTGTGTTAAAACACTCCTTCATTACAGCAGCATCTGTCTGTGTTAAAACACTCCTTCATTACAGCAGCATCTGTCTGTGTTAAAACACTCATTCATTACAGCAGCATCTGTCTGTGTTAAAACACTCATTCAGTACAGCAGCATCTGTCTGTGTTAAAACACTCCTTCATTACAGCAGCATCTGTCTGTGTTAAAACACTCATTCAGTACAGCAGCATCTGTCTGTGTTAAAACACTCCTTCATTACAGCAGCATCTGTCTGTGTTAAAACACTCATTCATTACAGCAGCATCTGTCTGTGTTAAAACACTCCTTCATTACAGCAGCATCTGTCTGTGTTAAAACACTCATTCATTACAGCAGCATCTGTCTGTGTTAAAACACTCATTCATTACAGCAGCATCTATCTGTGTTAAAACACTCCTTCATTACAGCAGCATCTATCTGTGTTAAAACACTCCTTCATTACAGCAGCATCTGTCTGTGTTAAAACACTCATTCATTACAGCAGCATCTGTCTGTGTTAAAACACTCATTCATTACAGCAGCATCTATCTGTGTTAAAACACTCCTTCATTACAGCAGCATCTGACTGTGTTAAAACACTCATTCATTACAGCAGCATCTGTCTGTGTTAAAACACTCATTCAGTACAGCAGCATCTGTCTGTGTTAAAACACTCATTCAGTACAGTACAATAAAATGAGGAAGAGACGTGATTTCAGCTTTTGTTAACTACCATCCTTTAGCCCCTAGACTTCACATGTTTCTGTTCAGCTGGGGATTTGTTGATTGCATGTTTCTCCCACCTCCAAGTTGAACCATGTCTGCAGGAGGCCATAGTGATTGGCCCAATGGCTTATTGATTTATATTTGCCTGGTGTCAGTCAACCAGTGTTCTGCATTGTATGATGGGCGATGAACCTACAGTAGTGTAATGAATTAGTCCTCAGATGCCGGGCTAGGCCTAGAACACACAAACACACACACACCCTTGTCAAGTCAGTGGCTGAGCACTACAAGCCTGAGCAGCTCTCTTCACATCACTTAATTGGATTCTAATGTATTCGGCTCGCTCGAGTGAGCATGTAGATGGCAACCAGCACAGTCCAACTGAGTTGAGCAGAGGAGAAGGAGAGAGAGAGAGAGAGAGAGAGGTCATGAGCAGATGAGCTCCTGAATCTTTCAATATTTTTCTACAAAAAGATAGATTTAGAGTTAGATAAACGTATATATATATATATATATATACTGTGTATATATACTGTGTGTATATATATATATATATATATAGGGTCCCCCAGCCACATACATTTTTTCCCCAAGATGGCGTAGCAGTCGGACGTGTGTTTTTGTCTTGTCCCTTCCTGTCCCTTGTAAACATCGCTTTTCCTTGTTGTTTTTTTTGTATATATATTTAATATTTTAATATTACTTTCTATCTACGGACTGAATATACTCTCCTGCTACCCGCCTCACCCAATGAGGTACGGATCTGCTATTTTTATACTTCAGAACTCATCAACTTATCAAAAGCTAGCCAGCTAACTGGCTACCAGCTAACTGGCTACTAGTTAGCCACGGCCCGCTAGCTGTCTAAAGTACATCGGACTGTTAGCTTAAGAGGCCCATCGGACAAATTCTTTGGCCACTATTCCCACCATACGGAGCCCTGCTGATCCGTCGTCTGAACCGGAACCCCAACAGATGCTAGCCAGCTAACTAGCTAGTAGTCAGCTAGCGGTCATCAGCCACCTCTAGCATGGACAACTCTCTCCAGTTTGCACAGCGCGACTCAAACCAGAGCAATTCTGACTTATTTTTCTCCATATCTCTGGATTCCTACCGTAAGCGCTGAACCTTTTTTTTAACCTGGATCACCGCAGCTGGCTAGCTGCTATTCGAGTGGCCACTCCTGGCTAACGTCACTGTCCCGACACAATAACCAATTAGCCTGGAGCTAGCCTTGCTAGGCCCATCTCCCGGCTAGCCAAAGAGGTCCATCAGCCACTACTTGGAATACAATACCTCTTTTTGCCAACTAGCTTGGACCCCTGCCGACTCATCACGACTGGACCACCAACGTGATTCGCCTGATGGGGTTTTTCCCAACTGGCTCCACCGTCGCTTCGTCTCCTGAAATCCCATCCGCTAGCATGCGATCCGCGGCCTACTAGCCGTCCAGAGCACATCGGACTGTTAGCTTAAGAGGCCCACCGGAAAATTCTTTGGCCACTATGCCTATTCTGCCAATTGGCCTGGTTTACCACACGGAGCCCTACTGATCCGTCTGCCGATGTAATAGCACGAGGGGGCCACAACAGACTTTCTTCCGTCGCGACGTCCCTCCAAGGCCCTTCTGTTAGCTTGCTAGCCCCGGCCCACAAGCTGCCTGAAGCCACTCACTGGACTCCTATGATCACTCGGCTACGCATGCCTCTCGCTAACGCCAATATGCCTTGTCCATTGCTGTTTTGGTTAGTATTTATTGCCTTATTCCACTGTAGAGCCTCTAGCCCTGCTCAATACGCCTTATTTAACACTTTAGTTCCACCTACCACACATGCGGTGACATCACCTGGTTTAAATTATATTTCTAGGGACAATATCTCTTTCATTGTCACTCTAGGCACAGGTTTACCCTCACTGTATCCACATCCTACCATACCTTTGTCTGTACATTATGCCTTGAATCTATTCTACCGTGCCCAGAAATCTGCTCCTTTTACTCTCTGTTCTGAACGTACTAGATGACCAGTTCTTTTAGCCTTTAGCCGTACTCTTATCCTACTTCTCCTCTGTTCCTCTGGTGATGTAGAGGTTAATCCAGGCCCTGCAGTGCCTAGCTCCACTCCCATTCCCCAGGCACTATCATTTGCTGACTTCTGTAACCGTAAAAGCCTTGGTTTCATGCATGTTAACATTAGAAGCCTCCTCCCTAAGTTTGTTTTATTCACTGCCCTAGCACACTCTGCCAACACGGATGTCCTAGCCGTTTCTGAATCCTGGCTCAGGAAGACCACCAAAACCCCTGAAATTTCCATCCCTAACTATAACATTTTCGGACAAGATAGAACTGCCAAAGGGTGTGGTGTTGCAATCTACTGCAGAGATAGCCTGCAAAGTTCTGTCTTACTATCCAGGTCTGTACCCAAATAATTCAAGCTTCTGCTTTTAAAAATCCACCTTTCCAGAAACAAGTCTCTCACCGTTGCCGCTTGCTATAGACCACCCTCTGCCCCCAGCTGTGCCCTGGACAACATATGTGGACACCATATTGCCCCCCACCTATCTTCAGAGATAGTGCTGCTAGATGACCTAAACTCAGACATGCTTAACACACCGGCCATCCTACAATCTAAGCTTGAAGACCTCAATCTCTCACAAACTATCAATGAACCCACCAGGTACAACCCCTAATCCGTAAACACGGGCACCCTCATAGATATCATCCTAACCAACTTGCCCTCCAAATACACCTCTGCTGTTTTTAACCAAGATCTCAGCGATCACTGCCTCATTGCCTGCATCCGCTATGGGTCTACGGTCAAACAACCACCCCTCATCACTGTCAAACGCTCCCTAAAACACTTCTGCGAGCAGGCCTTTCTAATTGACCTGGCCCGGGATTCCTGGAAGGATATTGACCTCATCCCGTCAGTCGAGGATGCCTGGTCATTCTTTAAAAGTAATTTCCTCACCATCTTAAATAAGCATGCCCCTTTCAAAACATTTCGAACCAGGAACAGATATAGCCCTTGGTTCACTCCAGACCTGAATGCCCTTGACCAGCACAAAAACATCCTGTGGCGTTCTGCATTAGCAACGAATAGCCCCCGTGATATGCAACTTTTCAGGGAAGTCAGGAACCAATATACACTGGCAGTTAGGAAAGCTAAGGCTAGCTTTTTCAAGCAGAAATGTGCATCCTGTAGCACAAACTCAAAGTTCTGGGACACTGTAAAGTCCATGGAGAATAAGAGCACCTCCTCCCAGCTGCCCACTGCACTGAGGCTAGGAAACACTATCACCACCGATAAATCCACTATAGTTGAGAATTTCAGTAAGCATTTTTCCACGACTGGCCATGCTTTCCACCTGGCTACCCCTACCCTGGTCAACAGCCCTGCACTCCCCACAGCAACTCGCCCAAGCCTCCCCCATTTATCTTTCACCCAAATCCAGATAGCTGATGTTCTGAAAGAACTGCAAAACCTGGACCCCTACAAATCAGCCGGGCTAGACAATCTGGACCCTCTCTTTTTTAAATTATCTGCCGAAATTGTTGCAACCCCTATTACTAGTCTGTTCAACCTCACTTTCGTATCGTCTGAGATTCCCAAAGATTGGAAAGCTGCCACGGTCATCCCCCTCTTCAAAGGGGGAGACACTCTAGACCCAAATTGCTACAGACCTATATCTATCCTACCCTGCCTTTCTAAGGTCTTCGAAAGCCAAGTCAACAAACAGATTATTCGACCACTTCGAATCTCACCGTACCTTCTCCGCTATGCAATCTGGTTTCAGAGGTGGTCATGGGTACACCTCAGCCACGCTCAAGGTCCTAAACGATATCATAACCGCCATCGATAAGAGACATTACTGTGCAGCCGTGTTCATCGACCTGGCCAAGGCTTTCGACTCTGTCAATCACCACATTCTTATCGGCAGACTCAACAGCCTTGGTTTCTCAAATGATTGCCTCGCCTGGTTCACCAACTACTTCTCTGATAGAGTTCAGTGTGTCAAATGGGAGGGCCTGTTGTCCGGTCCTCTGGCAGTCTCTATGAGGGTGCCACAGGGTTCAATTCTCGGGTCGACTCTCTTCTCTGTATACATCAATGATGTCGCTCTCGCTGCTGGTGATTCTCTGATCCACCTCTACGCAGACGACACCATTCTGTACACTTCTGGCCCTTCTTTGGACACTGTGTTAACTTCTTTATGATAGGGGGCAGCATTTTCACTTTTGGATGAATAGCGTGCCCAGAATGAACAGCCTCCTACTCTGTCCCAGATGCTAATATATGCATATTATTATTACTATTGGATAGAAAACACTCTGAAGTTTCTAAAACTGTTTGAATGATGTCTGTGAGTATAACAGAACTCATATGGCAGGCAAAAACCTGAAAACAATTCCAAACAGGAAGTGAGAATTCTGAGACTGGTTGATGTTAAACTCATCGCCTATTCAATTCCCTGTAATATATGGATCTGTTTGCACTTCCTACGCCTTCCACTAGATGTCAACAGTCTGTAGAATGCTGAATGAAGCCTATACTGTGATGTGGGACCGGATGGGAGGTGTTTGAGTCAGTGGTCTGGCAGATTGCCAGTTGTTGGTCACGCGCATTCCTCATGATATCGCCATGCGTTCCATAACTTCTACAGACATGAAGGAATGCTCCGGTTGGAACGTTATTGGATATATATGATAACAACATCCTGAAGATTGATTCTCTACTAAGTTTGACCAGTTTATTCCACTTGTAATATAACTTTTTGAAGTTTTCGTCCGACGTTTGCCTGCATCTGCGCGAGCGTTTGGACACGTGTACTACACATGCTAACAAAATTAGCTACTTGGACATAAGTAATGGACATTATCGAACAAAACAACGATTTATTGTGGAACTAGGATTCCTGGCAGTGCATTCTGATGAAGATAATCAAAGGTAAGGGAATATTTATGATGTAATTTCGTATTTCTGTTGACTCCTACATGGCGGAGAAATGTTGTTAAATCAGAGCGCCGTCTCAGATTATTGCATGGTGTGCTTTTTACGTAAAGTTTTTAACAAATCTGACACAGCGGTTGCATTAAGAACAAGTGTATCTTTAATTATGTGTAAAACATGTAACCTTCATCAAAGTTTATGATGAGTATTTCTGTTATTTGACGTGGCTCTCTGCAATTTCTCCGGATATTTTGGAGGCATTTCTGAACATAGCGCCAATGTAAACCGAGATTTGTGGATATAAATATGCACATTATCAAACAAAACATAAATGTATTGTGTAACATGATGTCCTATGAGTGTCATCTGATGAAGATCATCAAAGGTTAGTGATTAATTTTATCTCTATTTCTGCTTTTTGTGACTACTATCTTTTGCTGGGAAAATGGCTTTGTTTTTCTGTGGCTATGTTCTGAGCTAACATAATTGTTTGGTGTGCTTTCCCCGTAAATCCTTTTTGAAATCAGACATGTTGGCTGGATTCACAACATGTTTAATTTGGTGTCTTTCATGTGTGATTTCATGAAAGATTGATTTTTATAGTAATATATTTGAATTTGGCGCGCTACATTTTTTCTGGCTTTTGGCCAGAAAAACGTCCCACAGACGCTAACGTCCCACATATCCCAGAGATTAACTAACCTCCAGACGAGCTTCAATGCCATACAACTCTCCTTCCGTGGCGTCCAACTGCTCTTAAATGCATGTAAAACTAAGTGCATGCTCTTCAAACGATCACTGCCCGCACCTGCCCGCTCGTCCAGCATCACTACTCTGTACGGTTCTGACTTAGAATATGTGGACAACTACAAATACCTAGGTGTCTGGCTAGACTGTAAACTCTCCTTCCAGACTCACATTAAGCATCTCCAATCCAAAATTAAATCTAGAATCGGCATCCTATTTTGCAACAAAGCATCCTTCACTCATGCTGCTAAACAGGCCCTCGTAAAACTGACCATACTACCGATCCTCGACTTCGGCGATGTCATCGATAAAATAGCCTCCAACACTCTACTCAACAAATTGGATGCAGTTTATCACAGTGCCATCCGTTTTGTCACCAAAGCCCCATATATTACCCACCACTGCGACCTGTACGCTCTCGTTGGCTGGCCCTCGCTTCATACTCGTCGCCAAACCCACTGGCTCCAGGTCATCTACAAGTCTCTGCTAGGTAAAATCCCCCCTTATCTCAGCTCACTGGTCACCATAGCAGCACCCACCCGTAGCACGCGCCTCAGCAGGTATATCTCACTGGTCAACCCCCAAAGCCAATTCCTCCTTTGGCCGCCTTTCCTTCCAGTTCTCTGCTGCCAATGACTGGAACGAACTGCAAAAATCACTGAAGCTGGAGACTTACCTCCCTCACTAGCTTTAAGCACCAGCTGTCAGGGCAGCTCACAAATCACTGCACCTGTACATAACTCATCTGTAATTAGCCCATCCAATCTATCTTATCCCCATACTGTATTTATTTATTAATCTTGCTCCTTTGCACCCCAGTATCTCTACTTGCACATTCATCTTCTGTACATCCTACCATTCCAGTGTTTAATTGCTATATTGTAATTACTTCGCCACCATGGCCTATTTATTGCCTTACCTCTCTTATCCTACCTCATTTGCACATGCTGTATATAGATTTTTCTTTTATTGTATGTTTGTTTATTCCATGTGTAACTCTGTGTTGTTGTATGTGTCGAACTGCTTTGCTTTATCTTGGCCAGGTCGCAGTTGTAAATGAGAACTTGTTCTCAACTAACCTACCTGATTAAATAAAGGTGAAATAAAAATAATGTAAAAAACCCATCAGAATTCACACAAGGACACAGGGACCTGAGGGCCCAGCAGGAAAGGGTGGCCACAACATTCCAGGTAGTGATTTGAAAAAGCGTCTTCCTCATTCCCTAACTCACAAGTGGTCATCTCCACCATACTACTGCAAAAATACTTTCACCTGCCACCATACAGCTGGTGAATGAAAGCATTTCCCACGACTGTACCTCAAAACCTAACGTCTACCACTCCATCATGGACTTGAACAGCCTTTAAGACCAAGTCCACCTCTACAATGCAGCAGTCTCCACTTTTGCCAGGACATCACCCTCAAACCGCAGCCCCAACACCTCACACAGGAGCAACACAGCAACGAACACCCCGCCCAGACCAGAGAGACACCCTATCAGAACTGTGAGACCCCGTCCCAGAGGACCTGCACCAGGACGATCCACACCAAGAGGACCTACACTAAGCTATTTGGAATTGTTTTAAGGAGGTCACACCAAGGATCATTTTGCTATTTGATTTTGAATTTTAAGACCACTTGAAGCATTCCAAAAAATATCTAAACTTTTGTTGATGAATGTTTGTATTTGGCGTTACTGCTATATAGGCCATACAAACACACAGAACAACAGAAACACTACATGGAACAGAACCCATTGTGAGGTCTGGGGTCCAATTATCAACCAAAAATGCAGAAAATGGGACTAACACCAAATTCAGATTCAAATTGCAGAATTCTGCAAAAACATCTTTCTTGTACAAAGTAAAACACCAAATAATGTCGAGCATAATTAGAACGACTCCCACTCATTGTAAAAATCCAGAAAAGAGCTATTAGATTCTACAACCATCTAAAAGGAAGTGATTCTCAAACCTTCCATAACAAAGCCATCACCTAAGGAGAGATGAACCTGGAAAAGAGTCCCCTCCGCCAGCTAGTACTGTGACTATGTTTACAAACACAAACAGACCCCACAGAGCCCCAGGACAGCAACACAAATAGACCCAACCAAATCATGAGAAAACAAAAAGATAATTACTTGACACATTGGAAAGATTTTTTTTAAAAATCTGAGCAAACTGGAATGTTTTTGGCCCTAAACAGAGAGTACACAGAGGCAGAATACCTGACTACTGGGACTGACCCAACATTAAGGAAAGCTTGGACTATGTACAGACTCAGTAAGCATTGCCTTGCTATCAAGAGGCCGCCATAGGCAGACTTGGCTCTCAAGAGAAGACAGGCTATGTGCCCACTGCCCACAAAATTAGGTGGAAAACGAGCTACACTTACTAACCATAGCCAATAATATAACATTTAAAATGTCGATATTATTTTAAAACTTTTGAGAGTAATGTTTACTGTTAATTTCTCATTATTCATTTCCCTTTTTTTATTGTCTATTTCACTTGCTTTGCCAATGTAAACATATGTTTTGGGAGAGGAGTACTGTGGGCTTTGACTGAGCAGGCCTATGCTTGTGTCCTGTATGTGTGTACTGTCTGAGTGTTTCTCTCTGCAATTCTATCATTCTGTCTGTCCTTGTAAGATGGAATGGTCCACCTCATTCAAACACAATACAGAATGCCTCCTACTTAGACTACATGAGCCTGTGTTGTAAACCCAAATGTGTGCTTTGTTATAAAATAGCCTCCTCCCAGCCAGCACATAATGTTCCCACAACTTAAACAAAAAAAATAACCAACAGTTTTTACATTCATCTTGTGTTGCTGCCTACTGAATATCCGTTTGTCCCTGAAATATCAGGTTATTGTAGATACCCTACCCTAAATAGCAGGTTATTGTGAGCACCCTACCCTAAATAACAGGTTATTGTAGATACCCTACCCTAAATAACAGGTTATTGTAGATACCCTACCCTAAATAGCAGGTTATTGTAGATACCCTACCCTAAATAGCAGGTTATTGTAGATACCCTAACCCTAAATATCAGGTTATTGTAGATACCCTACCCTAAATAACAGGTTATTGTAGATACCCTACCCTAAATAACAGGTTATTGTAGATACCCTACCCCAAATAGCAGGTTATTGTAGATACCCTACCCCAAATAGCAGGTTATTGTAGATACCCTACCCTAAATATCAGGTTATTGTAGATACCCTACCCTAAATATCAGGTTATTGTAGATACCCTACCCTAAATAACAGGTTATTGTAGATACCCTACCCTAAATAACAGGTTATTGTAGATACCCTACCCCAAATAGCAGGTTATTGTAGATACCCTACCCTAAATATCAGGTTATTGTAGATACCCTACCCTAAATATCAGGTTATTGTAGATACCCTACCCTAAATATCAGGTTATTGTAGATACCCTACCCTAAATAACAGGTTATTGTAGATACCCTACCCTAAATATCAGGTTATTGTAGATACACTAACCCTAAATATCAGGTTATTGTAGATACCCTACCCTAAATATCAGGTTATTGTAGATACCCTACCCTAAATATCAGGTTATTGTAGATACCCTACCCTAAATATCAGGTTATTGTAGATACCCTACCCTAAATAGCAGGTTATTGTAGATACCCTACCCTAAATATCAGGTTATTGTAGATACCCTACCCTAAATAACAGGTTATTGTAGATACCCTACCCTAAATAACAGGTTATTGTAGATACCCTACCCTAAATAGCAGGTTATTGTAGATACCCTACCCTAAATAGCAGGTTATTGTAGATACCCTACCCTAAATAGCAGGTTATTGTAGATACCCTACCCTAAATAGCAGGTTATTGTGAGCACCCTACCCTAAATATCAGGTTATTGTAGATACCCTACCCTAAATATCAGGTTATTGTAGATACCCTACCCTAAATATCAGGTTATTGTAGATACCCTACCCTAAATATCAGGTTATTGTAGATACCCTACCCTAAATAGCAGGTTATTGTGAGCACCCTACCCTAAATATCAGGTTATTGTAGATACCCTACCCTAAATATCAGGTTATTGTAGATACCCTACCCTAAATAACAGGTTATTGTAGATACCCTACCCTAAATAGCAGGTTATTGTAGATACCCTACCCTAAATAGCAGGTTATTGTAGATACCCTACCCTAAATATCAGGTTATTGTAGGGGTATCCAAGATGATGGAAGGGAGTAATCTGTGGGCAGTTGATGGTTGTTAGACCAATACCTTTATTGTCTCAAATACAACACTGTCCATTGATTTCCATAAACAAATTAACAATTGTATAATCAATATTTTGAATAAAATATTTTCAGAAACTATTAAAGAATTAACATGCGTCATGTTCACTTTTTTACTTGCAATTGATATACAGTAGTTAAATGACTAAATGTGTGAGAAATCGATATTAGGCTCTATAGACATGCCTGGGCATTAATCTCATCTGAGTGTATGGCTGTGCAGTATGAACCTACAAAATCAGTCAAAACATTATTTTTACCCATCAATAAATCTTTCATAACATGATTCAACATGGTCTCAGGGCAATTTGTTTTATTCTGTACATAAATATGTGACACTCCATTTAGTATGATATATTGCGTTACGTCATGTTACATCATGAATGGAATAGCGGTCGTAAAATATAATACGAATCAGAAGACATACCGTATAATACGTATCAAATCAGAGGACGTACCGTATAATACGTATCAAATCAGAGGACGTACCGTATAATACGTATCAAATCAGAGGACGTACCGTATAATACGTATCAAATTAGAGGACATACCGTATAATACATATCATTTTCAGATTCAGAGTGTTTAATAGTCACATGTACAGGGTTGCAGGTGTGATTGCAAGGTAGAGTGAACATTTTAGGCTCCAACATGCAGGACTAGTGAAACTAAATAATGACAATGGTAATCAAAACAATACAAATAGCACTATATACATAACTGTGGCAGTGATTAATAAATTAAATGTCCATTGGGGTGGAGGCAGAATAAAGACTGTTTAGGGGGTGTTGGGGAATGACCATAGGGAGAGAAGCATGACCATTGAGGGGGTGTGGGGACCAAGTAAAATAAAAACAATACAAATTATAATAAAACAAATCTATAATTTACATATTATCAAATGCAACAGTGATGAATGTCGTTGGGGTGGGCGCAGAGTAAAAGTCAGTTGGCGGGGAGAAATGTTCATAGGGGATCAGCATGTAAGGATGTAGGGTAAGTGACCATTTGGGGGGGGGGGGGGGATAATGTCCATAGGGGATCAGCATGTAGGGATGTGAGTTAAGTGACCATTTGGGGGGGGGGGGGGGTAATGTCCATAGGGGATCAGCATGTAAGGATGTGAGGTAAGTGACCATTTGGGGGGGGGGGGGGGATAATGTCCATAGGGGATCAGCATGTAAGGATGTGAGGTAAGTGACCATTGGGGGGGGGGGGGGATAATGTCCAGGGGATCAGCATGTAAGGATGTAGGGTAAGTGACCATTTGGGGGGGGGGGGATAAGTCCATAGGGGAAGCATTAAGGTGTAGGGTAGTGACCATTTGGGGGGGGGGGGGGGGATAATGTCCATAGGGGATCAGCATGTAAGGATGTGAGGTAAGTGACCATTTGGGGGGGGGGGGGGATAATGTCCATAGGGGATCAGCATGTAAGGATTGAGTAAGTGACCATTTGGGGGGGGGGGGGATAATGTCCATAGGGGATCAGCATGTAAGGATGTAGGTAAGTGACCATTTGGGGGGGGGGGGGGGATAATGTCCATAGGGGATCAGCATGTAGGATGTAGGGTAAGTGACCATTTGGGGGGGGGGGGGGGGATAATGTCCATAGGGGATCAGCATGTAAGGATGTGAGGTAAGTGACCATTTGGGGGGGGGGGGGATATGTCCATAGGGATCAGCATGTAAGGATGTGAGTAAGTGACCATTGGGGGGGGGGGGGGGATAATGTCCATAGGGGATCAGCATGTAAGGATGTAGGGTAAGTGACCATTTGGGGGGGGGGGGGGGATAATGTCCATAGGGGATCAGCATGTAAGGATGTGAGGTAAGTGACCATTTGGGGGGGGGGGGGGGGATAATGTCCATAGGGGATCAGCATGTAAGGATGTGAGGTAAGTGACCATTTGGGGGGGGGGGGGGGGATAATGTCCATAGGGGATCAGCATGTAAGGATGTAGGGTAAGTGACCATTTGGGGGGGGGGGGGGGATAATGTCCATAGGGGATCAGCATGTAAGGATGTAGGGTAAGTGACCATTTGGGGGGGGGGGATAATGGTCCATAGGGGATCAGCATGTAAGGATGTAGGGTAAGTGACCATTTGGGGGGGGGGGGGGATAATGTCCATAGGGGATCAGCATGTAAGGATGTGAGGTAAGTGACCATTTGGGGGGGGGGGGGGATAATGTCCATAGGGGATCAGCATGTAAGGATGTGAGGTAAGTGACCATTTGGGGGGGGGGGGGGATAATGTCCATAGGGGATCAGCATGTAAGGATGTAGGGTAAGTGACCATTTGGGGGGGGGGGGGGAGGAATGTCCATAGGGGATCAGCATGTAAGGATTGAGTAAGTGACCATTTGGGGGGGGGGGGGGGGATAATGTCCATAGGGGATCAGCATGTAAGGATGTAGGTAAGTGACCATTTGGGGGGGGGGGGAATAATGTCCATAGGGGATCAGCATGTAAGGATTGAGGTAAGTGACCATTTGGGGGGGGGGGGGGGGATAATGTCCATAGGGGATCAGCATGTAAGGATGTGAGGTAAGTGACCATTTGGGGGGGGGGGGGGGGATAATGTCCATAGGGGATCAGCATGTAAGGATGTAGGGTAAGTGACCATTTGGGGGGGGGGGGGGGGGATAATGTCCATAGGGGATCAGCATGTAAGGAGTAGGTAAGTGACCATTTGGGGGGGGGGGGGGGATAATGTCCATAGGGATCAGCATGTTAAGGATGTGAGGTAAGTGACCATTTGGGGGGGGGGGGGATAATGTCCATAGGGGATCAGCATGTAAGGATGTGAGGTAAGTGACCATTTGGGGGGGGGGGGGATAATGTCCATAGGGGATCAGCATGTAAGGATGTGAGGTAAGTGACCATTTGGGGGGGGGGGGGGGGGATAATGTCCATAGGGGATCAGCATGTAAGGATGTAGGGTAAGTGACCATTTGGGGGGGGGGGGGGGGGGATAATGTCCATAGGGGATCAGCATGTAAGGATGTAGGGTAAGTGACCATTTGGGGGGGGGGGGGGGGATAATGTCCATAGGGATCAGCATGTAAGGATGTGAGGTAAGTGACCATTTGGGGGGGGGGGGGGATAATGTCCATAGGGGATCAGCATGTAAGGATGTGAGTAAGTGACCATTTGGGGGGGGGGGGGGGATAATGTCCATAGGGATCAGCATGTAAGGATGTGAGGTAAGTGACCATTTGGGGGGGGGGGGGGGATATGTCCATAGGGGATCAGCATGTAAGGATGTGAGGTAAGTGACCTTTGGGGGGGGGGGGGGGGGATAATGTCCATAGGGGATCAGCATGTAAGGATGGTGAGGTAAGTGACCATTTGGGGGGGGGGGGGGGGATAATGTCCATAGGGATCAGCATGTAAGGATGTAGGTAAGTGACCATTTGGGGGGGGGGGGGATAATGTCCATAGGGGATCAGCATGTAAGGATGTGAGGTAAGTGACCTTTGGGGGGGGGGGGGGGATATGTCCATAGGGATCAGCATGTAAGGATGTGAGGTAAGTGACCATTTGGGGGGGGGGGGGGGGGATAATGTCCATAGGGGATCAGCATGTAAGGATGTGAGGTAAGTGACCATTTGGGGGGGGGGGGGGGGGGATAATGTCCATAGGGGATCAGCATGTAAGGATGTAGGTAAGTGACCATTTGGGGGGGGGGGGGGGGGGATAATGTCCATAGGGGATCAGCATGTAAGGATGTGAGGTAAGTGACCATTTGGGGGGGGGGGGGGATAATGTCCATAGGGGATCAGCATGTAAGGATGTGAGGTAAGTGACCATTGGGGGGGGGGGGGGGGATAATGTCCATAGGGGATCAGCATGTAAGGATGTGAGGTAAGTGACCATTTGGGGGGGGGGGGGGGATAATGTCCATAGGGGATCAGCATGTAGGATGTGAGGTAAGTGACCATTTGGGGGGGGGGGGGGGGGATAATGTCCATAGGGGATCAGCATGTAAGGATGTGAGGTAGTGACCATTTGGGGGGGGGGGGGGGGATAATGTCCAGGGGATCAGCATGTAAGGATGTGAGGTAAGTGACCATTTGGGGGGGGGGGGGGGGATAATGTCCATAGGGGATCAGCATGTAAGGATGTGAGGTAAGTGACCATTTGGGGGGGGGGGGGGGGGGGGATAATGTCCATAGGGGATCAGCATGTAAGGATGTGAGGTAAGTGACCATTTGGGGGGGGGGATAATGTCCATAGGGATCAGCATGTAAGGATGTGAGGTAAGTGACCATTTGGGGGGGGGGGGGGGGGGGATAATGTCCATAGGGGATCAGCATGTAAGGATGTGAGGTAAGTGACCATTTGGGGGGGGGGGGGGGGATAATGTCCATAGGGGATCAGCATGTAAGGATGTGAGGTAAGTGACCATTTGGGGGGGGGGGGGGGGATAATGTCCATAGGGGATCAGCATGTAAGGATGTGAGGTAAGTGACCATTTGGGGGGGGGGGGGGATAATGTCCATAGGGTCAGCATGTAAGGATGTGAGGTAAGTGACCATTTGGGGGGGGGGGGGGGATAATGTCCATAGGGGATCAGCATGTAAGATGTGAGGTAAGTGACCATTTGGGGGGGGGGGGATAATGTCCATAGGGGATCAGCATGTAAGGACTGTGAGGTAAGTGACCATTTGGGGGGGGGGGGGGGGGGATAATGTCCATAGGGGATCAGCATGTAAGGATGTGAGGTAAGTGACCATTTGGGGGGGGGGGGGGGATAATGTCCATAGGGGATCAGCATGTAAGGATGTGAGGTAAGTGACCATTTGGGGGGGGGGGGGGGGGGATAATGTCCATAGGGGATCAGCATGTAAGGATGTGAGGTAAGTGACCATTGGGGGGGGGGGGGATAATGTCCATAGGGGATCAGCATGTAAGGATGTGAGGTAAGTGACCATTTGGGGGGGGGGGGATAATGTCCATAGGGGATCAGCATGTAAGGATGTGAGGTAAGTGACCATTTGGGGGGGGGGGGGGATAATGTCCATAGGGGATCAGCATGTAAGGATGTGAGGTAAGTGACCATTTGGGGGGGGGGGGGGGGATAATGTCCATAGGGGATCAGCATGTAAGGATGTGAGGTAAGTGACCATTTGGGGGGGGGGGGGGGGATAATGTCCATAGGGGATCAGCATGTAAGGATGGAGTAAGTGACCATTTGGGGGGGGGGGGGGGATAATGTCCATAGGGGATCAGCATGTAAGGATGTGAGGTAAGTGACCATTTGGGGGGGGGGGATAATGTCCATAGGGGATCAGCATGTAAGGATGTGAGGTAAGTGACCATTTGGGGGGGGGGGGATAATGTCCATAGGGGATCAGCATGTAAGGATGTGAGGTAAGTGACCATTTGGGGGGGGGGGGGATAATGTCCATAGGGGATCAGCATGTAAGGATGTGAGGTAAGTGACCATTTGGGGGGGGGGGGGGATAATGTCCATAGGGGATCAGCATGTAAGGATGTGAGGTAAGTGACCATTTGGGGGGGGGGGGGGGGGGGGGGATAATGTCCATAGGGGATCAGCATGTAAGGATTGAGGTAAGTGACCATTTGGGGGGGGGGGATAATGTCCATAGGGGATCAGCATGTAAGGATGTGAGGTAAGTGACCATTTGGGGGGGGGGGGGGGGGGGGATAATGTCCATAGGGATCAGCATGTAAGGATGTGAGGTAAGTGACCATTTGGGGGGGGGGGGGGTGGGATAATGTCCATAGGGGATCAGCATGTAAGGATGTGAGGTAAGTGACCATTGGGGGGGGGGGGGGATAATGTCCATAGGGGATCAGCATGTAAGGATGTGAGGTAAGTGACCATTTGGGGGGGGGGTAATGTCCATAGGGGATCAGCATGTAAGGATGTGAGGTAAGTGACCATTTGGGGGGGGGGGGGATAATGTCCATAGGGGAT
The DNA here is from genome assembly GCF_016432855.1 of Salvelinus namaycush. Lineage (NCBI taxonomy): Eukaryota > Metazoa > Chordata > Actinopteri > Salmoniformes > Salmonidae > Salvelinus > Salvelinus namaycush. The sequence continues at coordinate 6,469,386 of NC_052307.1, forward strand.
CAGCATGTAAGGATGTGAGGTAAGTGACCATTTGGTGGGGGGGGGGGATAATGTCCATAGGGATCAGCATGTAAGGATGTGAGGTAAGTGACCATTTGGGGGGGGGGGGGGGATAATGTCCATAGGGGATCAGCATGTAAGGATGTGAGGTAAGTGACCATTTGGGGGGGGGGGGGGGGGATAATGTCCATAGGGATCAGCATGTAAGGATGTGAGGTAAGTGACCATTTGGGGGGGGGGGGGGGGGGGATAATGTCCATAGGGGATCAGCATGTAAGGATGTGAGGTAAGTGACCATTTGGGGGGGGGGGGATAATGTCCATAGGGGATCAGCATGTAAGGATGTGAGGTAAGTGACCATTTGGGGGGGGGGATAATGTCCATAGGGGATCAGCATGTAAGGATGTGAGGTAAGTGACCATTTGGGGGGGGGGGGGATAATGTCCATAGGGGATCAGCATGTAAGGATGTGAGGTAAGTGACCATTTGGGGGGGGGGGATAATGTCCATAGGGGATCAGCATGTAAGGATGTGAGGTAAGTGACCATTTGGGGGGGGGGGGGGGGGGATAATGTCCATAGGGGATCAGCATGTAAGGATGTGAGGTAAGTGACCATTTGGGGGGGGGGGGGATAATGTCCATAGGGGATCAGCATGTAAGGATGTGAGGTAAGTGACCATTTGGGGGGGGGATAATGTCCATAGGGGATCAGCATGTAAGGATGTGAGGTAAGTGACCATTTGGGGGGGGGGGGGGGATAATGTCCATAGGGGATCAGCATGTAAGGATGTGAGGTAAGTGACCATTTGGGGGGGGGGGGGGGGATAATGTCCATAGGGGATCAGCATGTAAGGATGTGAGGTAAGTGACCATTTGGGGGGGGGGGGGGGGGGGATAATGTCCATAGGGGATCAGCATGTAAGGATGTGAGGTAAGTGACCATTTGGGGGGGGGGGGGGGGGGGATAATGTCCATAGGGGATCAGCAGTAAGGATGTGAGGTAAGTGACCATTTGGGGGGGGGGGGGGGGATAATGTCCATAGGGGATCAGCATGTAAGGATGTGAGGTAAGTGACCATTTGGGGGGGGGGGGGGGATAATGTCCATAGGGGATCAGCATGTAAGGATGTGAGGTAAGTGACCATTTGGGGGGGGGGGGGGGATAATGTCCATAGGGGATCAGCATGTAAGGATGTGAGGTAAGTGACCATTTGGGGGGGGGGGGGGGGATAATGTCCATAGGGGATCAGCATGTAAGGATGTGAGGTAAGTGACCATTTGGGGGGGGGGGGGGGGGATAATGTCCATAGGGGATCAGCATGTAAGGATGTGAGGTAAGTGACCATTTGGGGGGGGGGGGGGGATAATGTCCATAGGGGATCAGCATGTAAGGATGTGAGGTAAGTGACATTTGGGGGGGGGGGGATAATGTCCATAGGGGATCAGCATGTAAGGATGTGAGGTAAGTGACCATTTGGGGGGGGGGGGGGGGGATAATGTCCATAGGGGATCAGCATGTAAGGATGTGAGGTAAGTGACCATTTGGGGGGGGGGGGGATAATGTCCATAGGGGATCAGCATGTAAGGATGTGAGGTAAGTGACCATTTGGGGGGGGGGGGGGGGGATAATGTCCATAGGGGATCAGCATGTAAGGATGTGAGGTAAGTGACCATTTGGGGGGGGGGGGGGGATAATGTCCATAGGGGATCAGCATGTAAGGATGTGAGGTAAGTACCATTTGGGGGGGGGGGGGGATAATGTCCATAGGGGATCAGCATGTAAGGATGTGAGGTAAGTGACCATTTGGGGGGGGGGGGGGGGGGTAAGTCCATAGGGGATCAGCATGTAAGGATGTGAGGTAAGTGACCATTTGGGGGGGGGGGGGGGGGGGGGGAGGGGGGGGGCGGGGGGGGGAGGGGGGGG
>NC_052307.1:6471410-6578910 GCF_016432855.1 Salvelinus namaycush
TGTTGTGTGGTGAGGACACTAGTAAGTGTGTTGGAGGTGAGACACTAGTAAGTGTGTGGAGGGAGACACTAGTAAGTGGTGTTGGCGTGAGACACTAGTAAGTGTGTTGGCGGTGAGACAATAGTAAGTGTAATGGAGGGTGAGACACGTGAAGTGTGTGTTGGGGGAGACACTAGTAGTAAGTGTGTTGGAGGTGAGACACTAGTAAGTGTGTTGGTGGGGTGAGACACTAGTATGTGGTGGCAGTGAGACACTAGTAAGTGTGTTGGCGGGTGAGACACTAGTAAGTGGTTGGCGGGTGAGGACACTAGTAAGTGTGTTGGAGTGAGACCACTAGTAAGTGTGTTGTATGGTGAGACACTAGTAAGTGTGTTGTGCCGGTGAGACATAGTAAGGTGTTGGTGGTGAGACACTAGTAAGTGTGTGTTGGAGGTGTGAGACAACTAGTAAGTGTGTTGGTGGTGTGAGACACTAGTAAGGGTGTTGGTGGTGAGAACTAGTAAGTGTGTTGGCGGCTCTGAGACACTAGTAAGTGTGTTGGTGGTGGACATACGTAAGTGTGTGGAGGTGAGACACTAGTAATGTGTGGGTGGTGAGACACTAGGAAGTGTGTTGGAGGTGAGACACTAGTAAGTGTGTGGTGGCGAGACAAGTAATGTGTTGGCGTGAGACACTAGTAAGTGTGTTGGCAGTGAGACACTAGTAAGTGTGCTGGCAGTTGAGACACTAGTAAGTGGTTGGTGTGGTGAGACACTAGTAAGTGTGTTGGAGGCGAGACACTAGTAAGTGTGTTGGAGGGGAGACACTAGTAAGGTGTTGGCAGTGAGACACTAGTCAAGTGTGTTGGCGGTGAGACACTAGTAAGTGTGTTTGGAGGTGAGACACTAGCAAGTGTGTTGGCGGCGAGGACACTAGTAAGTGTGTTGGAGGGAGGACACTAGTAAGTGTGTTGGTGGTGAGACAATAGTAGTGGGGCGTGAGAACTAGATAAGTGGTTGGCGTGAGACACTAGTAAGTGTGTTGGAGGGAACACTAGTAAGGTGTTGGAGGTGAGACACTAGTAAGTGTGTTGGTGGTGAGACACTAGTAGTGTGTTTGGCTGGTGAGACCTAGTAAGTGTGTTGGCGGTGAGACACATAGTAAGTGTGTGGCGGTGAGACACTATAAGTTGTGGGTGGTGAGGACACTAGTAAGTGTGTTGGAGGTGAGACACTAGTAAGTGTGTTGGTGGTGAGACACTAGTAAGTGTGTTGGCGGTGAGGACACTAGTAAGTGTGTTGGCGGTGAGACACTAGTAAGTGTTGTGGAGGCGAGACACTAGTAAGTGTGTGTGGTGGTGAGACACTAGTAAGTGTGTTGGCTGGTGAGACCACTAGTAAGTGTGTTGGAGGGAGACACTAGTAAGTGTGTTGGAGGTGGACATAGTAAGTGTGTTGTGGGTGAGACCTAGTAAGTGTGTTGGGGTGAGACACTAGCAAGTGTGTTGGTTAGCTTTGTTTGGCGACTGGGGTGAGACACTAGTAAGTGTGTTGGAGGTGAGCACTAGTAAGTGTGTTGGTGGCTGAGACACTGTAGTGAAGTGTGTTGGTGGTGAGACACTAGTGAAGTGTGTTGGAGGTGAAGACACTAGTAAGTGTGTTGGTGGTGAGACATAGACGTGTGTTGGAGGTGAGACACTATAAGTGTGTTTGGTGCGAGACACTAGTAAGTGTGTTGGGGTGAGGATTGGACCACTAGTAAGTGTGCTGGCAGTGAGACACTAGTACGTGTGTTGGCGGTGTGAGACACTAGTAAGTGTGTTGGTGGTGAGACACTAGTAAGTGTGTTGGAGGGTGAGACACTAGTAAGTGTTGTGTGGCGGCGAGACACTAGTAAGTGTGTTGGCAGTGAGACACTAGTAAGTGTGTTGGGGTGTGAGACACTAGTAAGTGTGGAGGTGAGACACTAGCAAGTGTGTTGGCGCGAGACACATAGTAAGTGTGTTGGAGCGTGAGACACTAGTAAGTGTGTTGGTGGTGAGACACTAGTAAGTGGGGCTGGCAGTGAGACACTAGTAAGTGTGTTGGCGGTGAGACATAGTAAGTGTGTTGGCGGTGAGAAACTAGTAAGTGTTGTTGTGAGGTGAGACAACTAGTAAGTGTGTTGGCTGGTGAGACACTAGTAAGTGTGTTGGCGTGGTGAGACACTAGTAAGTGTGGTGGGGGAGACACTAGTAAGTGTGTTGGGGTGTGAGACACTAGTAAGTGTGTTGGAGTGTGAGACACTAGTAAGTGTGTTGGTGGTGAGTGAGACACTAGTAAGGTGTTGATTGGGGTGAGACACTAGTAAGTGTGTTGGTGGTGAGACACTAGTAAGTGTGTTGGAGGTGAGACACTAGTAATTGTGTTGGTGGTGAGACACTAGTAAGTGTGTTGGAGGTGAGACACTAGTAAGTGGTTGGTGGCGAGACACTAGTAAGTGTGTTGGCAGTGAGGACACTAGTAAGTGTGTTGGCAGTGAGACACTAGTAAGTGTGTTGCTGGTGAGCACTAGTAAGTGTGGTGGCGGTGAGACACTAGTAAGTGTGTGGTGGTGAGACACTAGTAAGTGTGTTGGAGGTGAGACACTAGTAAGTGTGTTGGAGGTGAGACACTAGTAAGTGTGTTGGTGGTGAGACACTAGTAAGTGTGTGGCGGTGAGACATAGTAAGTGTGTTGGTGGTGAGACACTAGTAAGTGTGTTGGAGGTGAGACACTAGTAATTGTGTTGGTGGTGAGACACTAGTAAGTGTGTTGGAGGTGAGACACTAGTAAGTGTGTTGGTGGCGAGACACTAGTAAGTGTGTTGGCAGTGAGACAACTAGAAGTGTGTTGGCAGTGAGACACTAGTAAGTGTGCTGGCAGTGAGACAATAGTAAGTGTGTTGGTGGTGAGACACTAGTAAGTGTGTTGGAGGCGAGACACTAGTAAGTGTGTTGGAGGCGAGGACACTAGTAAGTGTGTTGGCAGTGAGACACTAGTAGTGTGTTGGCGGTGAGACACTAGTAAGTGTGTTGGAGGTGAGACACTAGCAAGTGTGTGGCGGCGAGACATAGTAAGTGTGTTGGAGGCGAGACACTAGTAAGTGTGTTGGTGGTGAGACACTAGTAAGTGTGCTGGCAGTGAGACACTAGTAAGTGTGTTGGCGGTGAGACACTAGTAAGTGTGTTGGAGGTGAGACACTAGTAAGTGTGTTGGAGGTGAGACACTAGTAAGTGTGTTGGTGGTGAGACACTAGTAAGTGTGTTGGCGGTGAGACACTAGTAAGTGTGTTGGCGGTGAGACACTAGTAAGTGTGTTGGCGGTGAGACACTAGTAAGTGTGTTGGTGGTGAGACACTAGTAAGTGTGTTGGAGGTGAGACACTAGTAAGTGTGTTGGTGGTGAGACACTAGTAAGTGTGTTGGCGGTGAGACACTAGTAAGTGTGTTGGCGGTGAGACACTAGTAAGTGTGTTGGAGGCGAGACACTAGTAAGTGTGTTGGTGGTGAGACACTAGTAAGTGTGTTGGCAGTGAGACACTAGTAAGTGTGTTGGTGGCGAGACACTAGTAAGTGTGTTGGAGGTGAGACACTAGTAAGTGTGTTGGTGGTGAGACACTAGTAAGTGTGTTGGAGGTGAGACACTAGCAAGTGTGTTGGTGGCGAGACACTAGTAAGTGTGTTGGTGGTGAGACACTAGTAAGTGTGTTGGTGGCGAGACACTAGTAAGTGTGTTGGTGGTGAGACACTAGTAAGTGTGTTGGAGGTGAGACACTAGTAAGTGTGCTGGAGGTGAGACACTAGTAAGTGTGTTGGCGGCGAGACACTAGTAAGTGTGTTGGTGGCGAGACACTAGTAAGTGTGTTGGCGGTGAGACACTAGTAAGTGTGCTGGCAGTGAGACACTAGTACGTGTGTTGGCGGTGAGACACTAGTAAGTGTGTTGGTGGTGAGACACTAGTAAGTGTGTTGGAGGTGAGACACTAGTAAGTGTGTTGGAGGCGAGACACTAGTAAGTGTGTTGGCAGTGAGACACTAGTAAGTGTGTTGGCGGTGAGACACTAGTAAGTGTAATGGAGGTGAGACACTAGCAAGTGTGTTGGCGGCGAGACACTAGTAAGTGTGTTGGAGGTGAGACACTAGTAAGTGTGTTGGCAGTGAGACACTAGTAAGTGTGCTGGCAGTGAGACACTAGTAAGTGTGTTGGCGGTGAGACACTAGTAAGTGTGTTGGCGGTGAGACACTAGTAAGTGTGTTGGAGGTGAGACACTAGTAAGTGTGTTGGTGGTGAGACACTAGTAAGTGTGTTGGAGGTGAGACACTAGTAAGTGTGTTGGTGGTGAGACACTAGTAAGTGTGTTGGAGGTGAGACACTAGTAAGTGTGTTGGAGGTGAGACACTAGTAAGTGTGTTGGTGGTGAGACACTAGTAAGTGTGTTGGCGGTGAGACACTAGTAAGTGTGTTGGTGGTGAGACACTAGTAAGTGTGTTGGAGGTGAGACACTAGTAAGTGTGTTGGTGGTGAGACACTAGTAAGTGTGTTGGAGGTGAGACACTAGTAAGTGTGTTGGTGGTGAGACACTAGTAAGTGTGTTGGCAGTGAGACACTAGTAAGTGTGTTGGCAGTGAGACACTAGTAAGTGTGCTGGCAGTGAGACACTAGTAAGTGTGTTGGAGGTGAGACACTAGTAAGTGTGTTGGAGGCGAGACACTAGTAAGTGTGTTGGAGGCGAGACACTAGTAAGTGTGTTGGCGGTGAGACACTAGTAAGTGTGTTGGCGGTGAGACACTAGTAAGTGTGTTGGAGGTGAGACACTAGCAAGTGTGTTGGCGGCGAGACACTAGTAAGTGTGTTGGAGGCGAGACACTAGTAAGTGTGTTGGTGGTGAGACACTAGTAAGTGTGCTGGCAGTGAGACACTAGTAAGTGTGTTGGCGGTGAGACACTAGTAAGTGTGTTGGAGGTGAGACACTAGTAAGTGTGTTGGAGGTGAGACACTAGTAAGTGTGTTGGTGGTGAGACACTAGTAAGTGTGTTGGCGGTGAGACACTAGTAAGTGTGTTGGCGGTGAGACACTAGTAAGTGTGTTGGTGGTGAGACACTAGTAAGTGTGTTGGAGGTGAGACACTAGTAAGTGTGTTGGTGGTGAGACACTAGTAAGTGTGTTGGCGGTGAGACACTAGTAAGTGTGTTGGCGGTGAGACACTAGTAAGTGTGTTGGTGGTGAGACACTAGTAAGTGTGTTGGAGGTGAGACACTAGTAAGTGTGTTGGTGGTGAGACACTAGTAAGTGTGTTGGTGGCGAGACACTAGTAAGTGTGTTGGAGGTGAGACACTAGTAAGTGTGTTGGAGGTGAGACACTAGTAAGTGTGTTGGAGGTGAGACACTAGTAAGTGTGTTGGAGGTGAGACACTAGTAAGTGTGTTGGTGGTGAGACACTAGTAAGTGTGTTGGCAGTGAGACACTAGTAAGTGTGCTGGCAGTGAGACACTAGTAAGTGTGCTGGCAGTGAGACACTAGTAAGTGTGTTGGTGGTGAGACACTAGTAAGTGTGTTAGCAGTGAGACACTAGTAAGTGTGTTGGTGGTGAGACACTAGTAAGTGTGTTGGAGGCGAGACACTAGTAAGTGTGTTGGCAGTGAGACACTAGTAAGTGTGTTGGCGGTGAGACACTAGTAAGTGTGTTGGTGGTGAGACACTAGCAAGTGTGTTGGCGGCGAGACACTAGTAAGTGTGTTGGAGGTGAGACACTAGTAAGTGTGTTGGAGGTGAGACACTAGCAAGTGTGTTGGTGGCGAGACACTAGTAAGTGTGTTGGAGGTGAGACACTAGTAAGTGTGTTGGTGGCGAGACACTAGTAAGTGTGTTGGTGGTGAGACACTAGTAAGTGTGTTGGAGGTGAGACACTAGTAAGTGTGTTGGCGGTGAGACACTAGTAAGTGTGTTGGTGGCGAGACACTAGTAAGTGTGCTGGCAGTGAGACACTAGTAAGTGTGCTGGCAGTGAGACACTAGTAAGTGTGTTGGTGGTGAGACACTAGTAAGTGTGTTAGCAGTGAGACACTAGTAAGTGTGTTGGTGGTGAGACACTAGTAAGTGTGTTGGCGGTGGAAGGACCAACACCCAGGCTGTCCCAATTATCTCTCCTTCCTCCCAAAGTGTGCACTTGTTCACTTCCCTTCAGTGATTTCAAAGGAAATAACCGGTATAAGAAATATGGTAGAAACTCCCACTAGTCCATGCCTCCAAAAGTCCAATGCTTTTAGATATGTGAGAAGCGACAATGAGACAACCTTCAAGGAGAAGGTCAATAACCTGACAGTGTGGTGTCTGGACAACAACTTCTCTCTCAACATCAGTAAGAATAAGGAGCTGATCGTGGACTACAGGAAACAGGGGGATAGCACGTCCCCATCCACATCGGCAGGGAGGCAGTGGAGCTGGTCGAGAGCTTCAAGTTCCTCGCCATCCAAATCACGAAGAACTTAAAACGGTGCAAACACACGCGCAGAGTCGTGAAGAAGGTGCGACAGCGCCTCTCCCCTCAGGCGGTTGAAAAGGTTTGTCAACGGCGCTCAAATCCTGAAAAAGTTCTACAGCTGTACCATTGAGAGCATCTTGACTGGCTGCATCACTGCTTGGTATGGCAATAGCACCACCCTCAATAGCATTGGCCCTACAGAGGGTGGTGCAGACAGCCCAGTACCCACACTGAGACTGAGCTCCCTGCGATCCAAGACCTCTATATCAGGCGGTGTGAAAGGAAGGCCCTGAAAATCATTAAACCACCCAAGCCATAGACTATTCTCTCTGCTTCCGTACGGCAAGCGGTACCGGTGCATTAAGGTGCATTAAGTCTCTGCATTAAGTCTGGTGCATTAAGTCTGACAGCTTCCATCTCCCATGCCATAAGACTGCTAAATAGCCAACAAAATAGCTAAGTAAATAGCCAACAAAATGGCTATACGGACTATCTGAGTTGACCTTTGTATTTTATTCTTATTTTTGCACTCTCTATGGGCACTGACAGGGCCCTACACACACTGATACTCCAACACACACACTCACTCCATATTTTGCTCACACACACACACACACACACACACACACACACACACACACACACACACACACACACACACACACACACACACACACACACACACACACACACACACACACACACACACACACACACACACACACACACACACTCACATACAATCATCATATACGCTGCTGCTACTCTGTTTATCATATATCTTGAAGCCTAGTCACCTTACCACTATACATATCTACCTCTATCGATCCGGTATCCCTGCACATTGTAAATATGGTACTGGTACTGACCCGGTATATAATATGCTACTTACTTTATAGTGTTCTTCTCATTTCTTATTTTTATATCGCGTGTGTTTTTGTTCTACCTTGTTTGTAATTTTTGCATAGTTATTGATGACTACATTGTTATTGATGACTACATTGTTATTGATGACTACATAGTTATTGATGACTACATAGTTATTGATGACTACATTGTTATTGATGACTACATTGTTATTGATGACTACATAGTTATTGATGACTACATAGTTATTGATGACTACATAGTTATTGATGACTACATTGTTATTGATGACTACATAGTTATTGATGACTACATAGTTATTGATGACTACATTGTTATTGATGACTACATTGTTATTGATGACTACATTGTTATTGATGACTACATAGTTATTGATGACTACATAGTTATTGATGACTACATTGTTATTGATGACTACATTGTTATTGATGACTACATAGTTATTGATGACTACATAGTTATTGATGACTACATAGTTTATGATGACTACATTGTTGGGGTTAGAGCTGGCAAGAAAGGCATTCCACTGTACTTGTGCATGTGACATTAAAACTTGAGACTTAAAACGCAAACACACAAAACACACTTGCATATTGATGTCACTCACACAAACACACACTTTCCCACTCTTCACATATGCTGCTGCTACTCTGCTAACTGTCTATCCTGATTGCTTAGTCACTTTTACCCCTATCTACATGTTCCTATTATCTGTTTCATCACTGGGAAGTTAGTGGGAATTGTTTGTTCATGACTATTATAACTCTTCATGCCAATTAGGACCATTCATGACTCTTATGTCAATTCATTAATATTATGTCTCTTTATGACAATTAGGACACTTCATGACTATTATGACTATTTGCAACTATTAAGACTATTCATTAATATTATGTCTCTTTATGACTATTAGGACACTTCACGTTTATTAGGACACTTCACGACTATTAGGACACTTCACGTTTATTAGGACACTTCACGACTATTAGGACACTTCACGACTATTAGGACACTTCACGACTATTAGGACACTTCACGTTTATTAGGACACTTCACGACTATTAGGACACTTCACGACTATTAGGACACTTCACGACTATTAGGACACTTCACGACTATTAGGACACTTCACGACTATTAGGACACTTCACGACCATTAGGACACTTCACGACCATTAGGACACTTCACGACCATTAGGACACTTCGCGACCATTAGGACACTTCGCGACCATTAGGACACTTCGCGACCATTAGGACACTTCACGACCATTAGGACACTTCACAACTATTAGGACTCTTCACGACTATTAGGACTCTTCACGACTATTAGCACACTTCACGACTATTAGCACACTTCACGACTATTACGAACCTTCACGACTATTACGACTCTTCACGACTATTACGACTCTTCACGACTATTACGACCCTTCACGACTATTACGACTCTTCACGACTATTACGACACTTCACGACTATTACGACACTTCACGACTATTACGACCCTTCACGACTATTAGCACACTTCACGACTATTACGACTCTTCACGACTATTACGACCCTTCACGACTATTAGCACACTTCACGATTATTACGACCCTTCACGACTATTAGCACACTTCACGACTATTACGACTCTTCACGACTAGTACGACTCTTCACGACTATTACGACTCTTCACGACTAGTACGACTCTTCACGACTAGTACGACTCTTTACGACTCTTCACGACTAGTACGACTCTTCACGACTAGTACGACTCTTCACGACTATTACGACTCTCACGACTATTACGACTCTCACGACTATTACGACTCTTCACGACTATTACGACCCTTCACGACTATTACGACCCTTCACGACTATTACGACTCTTCACGACTATTACGACTCTTCACGACTATTACGACTCTTCACGACTATTACGACTCTTCACGACTAGTACGACTCTTCACGACTATTACGACTCTTCACGACTATTACGACTCTTCACGACTATTACGACCCTTCACGACTATTACGACTCTTCACGACTATTACGACTCTTCACGACTATTACGACTCTTCACGACTATTACGACTCTTCACGACTATTACGACCCTTCACGACTATTACGACTCTTCACGACTATTACGACTCTTCACAACTATTACGACTCTTCACGACTATTACGACTCTTCACGACTAGTACGACTCTTCACGACTAGTACGACTCTTCACGACTAGTACGACTCTTCACGACTAGTACGACTCTTCATGACATGCCAGTCAATATTGTTTTTTATGTACAGTAACTATACGTCTATACAGTATGTCTGTTTCCTCTAAAGTGTGTGTGTATGTACAAGTGTGAGCATGCGTATGTTTATTAGGAAGACATCTTTTAAATTCCCTTCACTACGTTGTCTTTGTATTCCGTCAATTGGGTACCATTCCGTGTCCTCTAGAATATACAAGGTCAAGGGAAGAAACCGTTTTTCAAAGGAAGCATTCAAACACATCACAGAAGAGCATACACCCCCCAAAAAACAATAATAATAATAATAATGTCTGTCTATATGTGTCTATATCCTCTGTATCGTTCCAGACACTTCAAAAGGTCTGATGGATAATAATAGCATGCAGTGATTGCTTTATACGGAATTAAAAAATATATCGAAGGGGAATAGAGGAAATGGTTATACAACTAAATTATATTAAAATTATATTTTTTTCCATCGGTCTGTGTTTGTGATCTGAAAGATAAGCTCCAACTCTTATGCACATATCTGCACATTTAAGGAAGCAAACTGGAAGCAGCAGTGGTGGAATCGGTGTAGGAATGGCATTAGATCTGGAAAGCGAGCTATCAAAAAGAGACTGAAAATGGGAAAACAGCAAGGGGTGATGGGTAATGGCCCTGAAAATGCTCTGCTGACCTCCAGCTGTTTTCAGCTTTGCCTTTTGTCTGTTAGTCTGGCTGTTAGACAGTCTTTCAGTCCACTCTCTATTGGCCAGACTAGGTGAATAGCTGACAGCACCGTGGACAGAAAACCAGCCAACTCTAATGAAGAAGCCAGTTTACCAAGGCAATGACTTCTAATCGTTGCATGTTTGTAATTGATTTAACTCTGACGAGAGATTATAGAGCGCTATGTAGACACATGATGGCACATTACGCTTGATGTACTTTGGTTGAGGTGATGAGGATGGACGGATGGATGGATGGACAGACGGATGAGGGTGTTTCCTGCAAAGGAAGGCGATGTACAATACATTGAGAACACAGATAATTCATGGATGACATGACAATCTGAGTTCATATTTATTTCTCTAACGTGGTATTTTTTCTTGATTCTGGAAAGTGCTGGTGGAATGCATATGGACATAGCACTGCAGCATATAGGGTGCCCATAATGCATTTGGACATATCACTGCAGCATATAGGGTGCCCATAATGCATTTGGACATATCACTGCAGCATATAGGGTGCCCATAATGCATTTGGACATATCACTGCAGCATATAGGGTGCCCATAATGCATTTGGACATATCACTGCAGCATATAGGGTGCCCATAATGCATTTGGACATAGCACTGCAGCATATAGGTTGCCCATAGGGCTCTGGTCAACAGCACTGCACCCTATTCCCTATGTAATCAACTACTTTTGGCCAGGGCCCACAGGGCTCTGATCAAAAGTAGTGCACTATATAGGGAGTAGGCAGTCATTTGGAACAGAGACAGAGTCTCTTACCTTGGCGACCAGCTCTCCCATCAGTCCGTTCCAGACCCCGTCGGACTGTTGGCTCCCGTACTTATGGTCAGGGGCCACATAGATCTCGTACTTGAAGCCCAGGTAGTTAGAGAGAGAATCCAGTACGTCGATGGAGTAACCTTGGTACTTCTTAGGCTTCCCAAGGACATTCTCTGACACCATTACAAAGGGCTCCTCCTGTTGGGACAAAAATCAATGTTCAACCTTACTGCTATATCCTCCATCCGGCACTACTGTATTGTAGCCCAGGTCTCCTCTGCCTCCACCCCATGCCTTTTTTCTTACAAGGTTTACAACTTATTGAATGGGTCAATTTGAGCCAGCCAGTCCATATCCTTTCCCAGGATTTTTTGCCTAATCGTCACTAAATTTATGCTATTGTTTTCCACCTAACACACAGTAACCTTACAGAGAGAGAGATCAGTGAGGGAGAGAGATAGAAAGAGAGAGAGGTGTGAAATAGAGAGAAAGAGAGAAATAGAGAGAGTGTGAAATATGACAAATACGTCCACACTCCCACTGTAGCCGTGAGGCACCATCAATCAGTGAGGGAACCCCCGCCATGTCACGCACCATGTCACTTACCTACCTACCTACCTACCTACCACTTCCTACACTCCATCATAGTCCCCCAACCACAATCTTACCTGACACATAAGTGTATATTTACACACACAAACATGCTACTCTGACACACTACCCCTCCCCCCCGCTGCTGTTACCTAAATTGTAGAATGGCAGAAGAGCAGGTTTTTCCTCCTTGAAGTGGCTCATGTTGCATTGATTACCTCCTCAGTATACGGCTATCACTTCCACACAACTACACATTGATTACCTCCTCAGTATACGGCTATCACTTCCACACAACTACACATTGATTACCTCCTCAGTATATGGCTATCACTTCCACACAACTACACATTGATTACCTCCTCAGTATACGGCTATCACTTCCACACAACTACACATTGATTACCTCCTCAGTATATGGCTATCACTTCCACACAACTACACATTGATTACCTCCTCAGTATATGGCTATCACTTCCGCACAACTACACATTGATTACCTCCTCAGTATACGGCTATCACTTCCGCACAACTACACATTGATTACCTCCTCAGTATATGGCTATCACTTCCACACAACTACACATTGATTACCTCCTCAGTATACGGCTATCACTTCCGCACAACTACACATTGATTACCTCCTCAGTATACGGCTATCACTTCCACACAACTACACATTGATTACCTCCTCAGTATATGGCTATCACTTCCGCACAACTACACATTGATTACCTCAGTATACGGCTATCACTTCCGCACAACTACACATTGATTCAAATGCACCCCAGATCTCGCAGACCATCTCAGCAGCAAGGAAATCAATACTGAGCGTGAAACGGTACACGTGTACATCTGTGAGAGCATGTTTCCTATTTTATCACAGTGGGAGGTGCACTACATGACTGTGAGAATGTGTAGCCGTGTGTATGTGTCTCAGCAGGAAGCAGTGTCTGTGTGTGGGAGCTTTAATGTGTGTTTGTGTCGGTTTCAATGTGTTTACGCTGTGCACTATGTAATCAAATCCATTCCAGTGTGTGTGTGTGTGTGTCTACAGTACATATACACTTGTTTGGACATTATATTTGTGTGGGTACATGCATGTTCACAGTCCAAGTGCATGATGTGTGTTCCTCCAGATGGGAGGGAAAGTCTTTATAGACAGTTCTAGACTGGAGGGAAGGTCTTTATACAGACTCAGTTCTAGACTGAAGGGAAGGTCTTTACACAGACAATTCTAGACTGGAGGGAAGGTCTTTATACAGACTCAGTTCTAGACTGGAGGGAAGGTCTTTATACAGACTCAGTTCTAGACTGGAGGGAAGGTCTTTATACAGACTCGGTTCTAGACTGAAGGGAAGGTCTTTACACAGACAATTCTAGACTGGAGGGAAGGTCGTTATACAGACTCAGTTCTAGACTGAAGGGAAGGTCTTTACACAGACAATTCTAGACTGGAGGGAAGGTCTTTATACAGACTCAGTTCTAGACTGGAGGGAAGGTCTTTATACAGACTCAGTTCCAGACTGAAGGGAAGGTCTTTATACAGACAGTTCTAGACTGGAGGGAAGGTCTTTATACAGACTCAGTTCTAGACTGGAGGGAAGGTCTTTATACAGACAGTTCTAGACTGGAGGGAAGGTCTTTATACAGACAGTTCTAGACTGGAGGGAAGGTCTGTATACAGACTCAGTTCTAGACTGGAGGGAAGGTCTTTATACAGACTCAGTTCTAGACTGGAGGGAAGGTCTTTATACAGACTCAGTTCTAGACTGGAGGGAAGGTCTTTATACAGACTCAGTTCTAGACTGGAGGGAAGGTCTTTATACAGACTCAGTTCTAGACTGGAGGGAAGGTCTTTATACAGACTCAGTTCTAGACTGGAGGGAAGGTCTTTATACAGACAGTTCTAGACTGGAGGGAAGGTCTTTATACAGACAGTTCTAGACTGGAGGGAAGGTCTTTATACAGACTCAGTTCTAGACTGGAGGGAAGGTCTTTATACAGACAGTTCCAGACTGGAGGGAAGGTCTTTATACAGACAGTTCTAGACTGGAGGGAAGGTCTTTATACAGACAGTTCTAGACTGGAGGGAAGGTCTTTATAGAGACTCAGTTCTAGACTGGAGGGAAGGTCTTTATACAGACAGTTCCAGACTGGAGGGAAGGTCTTTATACAGACAGTTCTAGACTGGAGGGAAGGTCTTTATACAGACAGTTCTAGACTGAAGGGGAGATCTTTATACAGACTCAGTTCTAGACTGGAGGGAAGGTCTTTATACAGACAGTTCTAGACTGGAGGGAAGGTCTTTATACAGACTCAGTTCTAGACTGGAGGGAAGGTCTTTATACAGACAGTTCTAGACTGGAGGGAAGGTCTTTACACAGACAATTCTAGACTGGAGGGAAGGTCTTTATACAGACTCAGTTCTAGACTGGAGGGAAGGTCTTTATACAGACAGTTCTAGACTGGAGGGAAGGTCTTTATACAGACAGTTCTAGACTGGAGGGAAGGTCTTTATACAGACTCAGTTCTAGACTGGAGGGAAGGTCTTTATACAGACAGTTCTAGACTGGAGGGAAGGTCTTTATACAGACTCCATTCTAGACTGGTGTGTTATCTGTCAGTCTATAGCAGGAGGGCTTTGCCACCATATTACACATCATGTAAGGGTTATTCACTCCCACCTGGTTGTCCAGCTTGGGGCCTATCAGCTCTTCCTACAGCCACAGCAGCAGCCCCACTGCCATCAGCCTGCCATCAGCCTGCCATCAGACTGCCATCAGACTACCATCAGCCTTCCATCAGCCATCCATCAGTCTGCCATCAGACTGCCACCATGCAGACCATAGGGGCTCACCAGAGTCGTTCAGCCAGCCCACATACCCTGACTCTGGCCTATACTCACTGAACTGGGGCTCTGCTCTGCATGAGAGGGTCATTGGGGCGTGGACGAAGAACACTCTCGCTATCTCTCTGCACTTCAGCTCCTGAGAAAGACTGGGCACTCTATTACCCATCAGCCACCTGGAGGGAGGGAAGGATGCATTGACTGTACAAAGCCTCCAGATCCCACTGCTCCTCGACTCCCCTAACATACACATCATGCGTAACCAAGCCCCCGCCAAGATCCCACTGGCACCCCTCATCCCCCTTAGACATACACACACAGATTTCTTCCGATTTTTAAGTGTTTTTTTAATTAACATTTAAGCTGGAAATGGCAATTTTCCACCCAAATAGATCACCGCTAAAAAGGCCTCCATGGGAAAGCATTAAATCAATGGATGACTGGTGCTACTGCTGTTATTATAAAACAGTCTCTGAGCAGAGTAAGCAGAGTTGGAGATGATGCCTGGCCAGGGAGGGATGCAGCCTGCCTGGGTTGATGGGTCCTGCTAATCGCTGTGGTTTTCGACCATGGCACCCAGTTATTATCCACAGAGTAGGGACGCTGGGAAGAGCTCAGGGCATCTTGGAGTAGTGGATACTCCCTTTCAGGTTACCCCTTTCCTGCAGTCAAATGACCAAATCGCCCTCTAGTGGTCTCATGGGTGGAATGTTTTTCATAATTTCATAATTAATTAACATTGACATATTTTAACACACCAAAAATCCAGTGTTTCTATGTCAAATGGTTTTGTTATATTTCAGTCTTCTGTGATGTACATAAAAGTGTTATATTGGGATGTAAACTCAAAAAGGAATACATTCAACTCTATATCTGACATGGTACATGGTTCTTTTTTTCCTTTTTTTAAGCCCTTAACCATGTGTGTGAGGTGTATACTTTTGTTACAAAGTAGATTTGTTTAAGACTACCAAGAAACACTGCAGTAAAATAATAGTAATTAGCCACTGAGTAGATCAATTGAACATGATGATTGGTTGAAATTAAAAATAATATTTACAGATAGATAGAGGGTGGTGGTTGGGAGTCATTGAATATTGTCCCACTGGGCAAATGTTGGTTGAATCAACACTCCATTAACATAATTTGTCAACATACTGACATTGAACATCAATGGAATTTCCAAAAATAAATGTCAACATACTCATGTTAACCAGATTTCAACCACAAATCAATGACAGGATTTCAAGAGTCAGCTTTTTTATTTCAATAAAATATCATGCAAATAAGGACATTGATTTTGTTACATCAGGGTTTTGCCAGGAGGGATCTTCTGAACTGGGTCTAAAGATCAGAAAGCCCTAACATACTGTACTGTTAGATACACACCCTCCAAATGCTAGCCTAGCTATCACACACAACATCTCATACATAGTCCATCCACAGTACTCTAGACATTTGACACTAATTCTTACTGCCTGCACTTCATAAAGGATGTCAATCACAGAGGTTGAGCAAATGAGAGAGAGAAATGCATCAACAGCAACCTTGGTAAAATCCTCAGCAGACTCGTACATTTCCTCAGTGGAAACAATGTACTGAGCAAACGTCAAATTGGCTTTTTACCAAATTACCATACTACAGACCACGTATTCACCCTGCACACCCTAATTGACAAACAAACAAACCAAAACAAAGGCAAAGTCTTCTCATGCTTTGTTGATTTCAAAAAAGCTTTTGATTCAATTTGGCATGAGGGTCTGCTATACAAATTGATGGAAAGTGGTGTTGGGGGAAGAACATTATAAAATCCATGTACACAAACAACAATTGTGCGGTTAAAATTGGCAAAAAACAAACTAGTTTCTTTCCACAGGGCCGTGGGGTGAGAAAGGGATGCAGCTTAAGCCCTATCCTCTTAAACATATATATCAACAAAATGGCAAGGGCACTAGAACAGTCTTTAGCACCCGGCCTCACTCTACTAGCATCTGAAGTCAGATGTCTACTGTTTGCTGATGATCTGGTGCTTTTAGCACCTAAATCTTCTGCACAGATTCTGTAGGACCTGGGCCCTGACAGTAAATCTCAGTAAGACAAAAATAACGGTGTTCCAAAAAATGTCCAGTTGCCAGGACCACAAATACAAATTCCATCTACACACGGTTGCCCTACAGTACACAAAAAACGATACATACATTGGCCTAAACATCAGTGCCACATGTAACTTCCACAAAGCTGTGAATGATCTGAGAGACAAGGCAAGAAGGGCATTCTATGCCATCAAAAGGAACATAAAATTCGACATACCAATTACGATCACGCAAAAAAATACTTGAATGAGTTATAGAACCCATTGCCCTTTATGGTTGTGAGGTCTGCGGTCCGCTCACCAACCAAGAATTCACAAAATGGAACAAACACCAAATTGAGACTCTGCATGCAGAATTATGCTAAAATATCCTCCATGTACAATGTGAAACACCAAATAATGCATGTAGAGCAGAATTAGGCCGATACCCACAAATTATCAAAATCCAGAAAAGAGACGTTAAATTCTACAACCACCTAAAAGGAAGAGATCCCAAACCGTCCAAAAAAAACATCACCTACAGAGAGACGAACCTGGAGAAGAGTCCCTTAAGCAAGCTGGTCCTGGGACTCTGTTCACAAACACACCCCACAGAGTCCCAGGAAAGCAATATAACTAGACCCAACCAAATCATGAGAAAACAAAAAGATATTTCCTTGACACATTGTAAAGAATTAACCAAAAAAAATTGCAAACTAGAATGCTATTTGACCCTAAACAGAGTGTACACAGTGGCAGAATACCTGACCACTGTGACTGACCCAAACGTAAGGAAATCTTTGACTAAGTACAGACTCAGTGAGCATAGACTCGCTATTGAGAAAGGAAAACAAACCCAATTTTGATAAACTCCCATATCTACTGGGTGAAATACCACAGTGTGTCATCACAGCAGCAGTATGTGTGACCTGTTGCCACAAGAAAAGGGCAACCAGTGAAGAACAAACACCATTGTAAATACAACCCATATTGATGTTAGTTTTCCCTTTCGTACTTTAACTATTTGCACATAATATGACATTTTAAATATCTTTATTATTTTGGAACTTTTGGAAGTGTAATGTTTACTGTTCATTTTTACTGTTTATTATCTACTTCACTTGCTTTGGCAAATTTAACATATGCTTCCCATGTCAATAAAGCCCTGAAATTGAAAATAGAGAGAGAGAGAGAGAGAGAGAGAGAGAGAGAGAGAGAGAGAGAGAGAGAGAGAGAGAGAGAGAGAGAGAGAGAGAGAGAGAAAGAGAAAGAGAAAGAGAAAGAGAAAGAGAAAGAGAGAGAGAGAGAGAGAGAGAGAGAGAGAGAGAGAGAGAGAGAGAGAGAGAAAGATTGAGACAAAGGGATTTGTCAGTGAATACTGCAGTCTTTTCCCTTGTGCCTCTAGGAAAACACACACACATGCATGCACAAACTCACACGCACACACCACCCAACCCTTTTCCTACACACCAATTCTGAGAAAACAGACTCTAGACTCCATGTGCTTTTTGACAGGGATGAAAATCAAAAAAAGAGAGTGGTAGAATCATCTCTTTCCCCCCCCAGACTTCAAAGCTGCGATATGAAGAACTTAATGCTCTGAATCTTTAAGCACTCTGGGGACTCGGCGCTGGAGGCGAGATAGAAAAACTTGAACCTCAATATAATGGAGCTCAATTCAACTTCTGAAATTGCTTTTAATGAAGCGCCCGTTGTCCACTTGCTGTCCGTGAACAGACACGCCGACTTATATCTGGGAGTGTTGAACATCGTCGACGCACCAGGACTAATTACAAGTGATATCTTTATGATGCCAAGTCTATTAAACAGCAGTGTACATACAGGCTCATGTCGGATACAGACAGCTCTGGGCTGAAGTCAGCATCTAGGGGCAACCTCACCCTACTCCGATACAGGGTGAACAGTACAGTACTCACCAGGACAGTGACCACTCGCAGAACCACGCCCCTCATGTTGTTCTCCAGCTTCCTGTCTGTTAGCGTTCCGTTGAGGCCGTGCACTGGGTCCCAGGTGGCCAGCTGGAAGACAAGCAGGAAGTACAGTTTATTAGTGACATGGTAACATGTTAACACAACGGTCCTCTGTGGATCAGGTGGCCAGCTGGACGACAAGCAGGAAGTACAGATTATTAGTGACATGGTAACATGTTAATACAACGGTCCTCTGTGGATCAGGTGGCCAGCTGGAAGACAAGCAGGAAGTACAGTTTATTTTACTGACATGGTAACATGTTAACACAACGGTCCTCTGTGGATCAGGTGGCCAGCTGGAAGACAAGCAGGAAGTACAGTTTATTTTACTGACATGGTAACATGTTAACACAACGGTCCTCTGTGGATCAGGTGGCCAGCTGGAAGACAAGCAAGAAGTACAGTTTATTTTACTGACATGGTAACATGTTAACACAACGGTCCTCTGTGGATCAGGTGGCCAGCTGGAAGACAAGCAGGAAGTACAGTTTATTTTACTGACATGGTAACATGTTAACACAACGGTCCTCTGTGGATCAGGTGGCCAGCTGGAAGACAAGCAGGAAGTACAGTTAATTAGTGACATGGTAACATGTTAACACAACGGTCCTCTGTGGAGCATGGTGTATGGGGGTCACACTCGGACATTCAGAGAGGGGGTATATTATTGTGGCCCTGGCGGCACAAAATCAAAGTCGGACTGCATGGAGATGCGTGGGGACATGGTCATGACGGGTGGCCGTATTGTGGGTGTTTCAGGAATAAGGTGTACATTTGACCTCCATTATCTAGGATATGACAATGGTAAATAAATCTCTCAATTTTTGCTAATTTTTTGTGCGGTCTTGCAGGCCTTCTCATGCAGCTGCAACTGCAAGTGCATTTGTAACTCATGACCCATCTTGAGTTGGGCTCTGGGATGGTGCAATTGTTGAGAAAGTGAGCTTATGGTTGTGTGGGGGTAAGGGCTGAGTGTGTGTGGGTGTATGTGTGTATCCCACAACTGTTGCGAAGGAAGAAGTAAAAGATGTTAGGGACAATAGAGGATGATCCACAGATATATATAATACAAATCGAGGTGAGGGCAATGGAAATGCATATGGTAATTGATCTTCTTCAATTCGGTAAATGGCACTGTATGCTCTTTTCAAAGAATGGATCCCAGTCGGTTCAGGGCTATGGGATACAGGGGGTCGAGGGTGGTCTACCGGGCATTGGGATGACAAGCCATCTCGAGATGAGGCCTTTTAGCGGGTGGAATAGTAGGGACCAATTGGAGGTTTACTTAGTAGAAATGCAAATATCATGGTACAACTATATAGACACTCAATCATTATGTTACTTTTTAATAGTACGTTTACAAAAATATATTCTGATTAAAAGAATGAAAGGTGTGTCTCATTATGGTAAGTGGTGAAATAAGTATAGCCAGTTACAATTGTAATGGCTTAGCAGATAATAAGAAAAGACGATCAGTATTTACCTGGCTAAAAGAGAAGGATTATAATATCTATTGTTTACAGGAAACCCATTCAACAGTTTTAGATGAAGTTTTGTGGAAAAAGAACTGGGGGGGCAAAATATATTTCTCCCATGGGCAAAGAAATTCAAAAGGGGTGATGGTTTTAATTAACAATAATTTTGATCCAAATGTGCAAATTGTCCAAACAGATCCTCAAGGTAGATGGATTATTTTAAATATGTTATTGGACAATAAACAAATATGGCTTGTTAACCTATACGGTCCGAATAATGATGATCCAAGCTTCTTTGAAAATATATATAAGAATTTATCAACTCTACAAGCAACACTAGACTCTATTATTATAGTGGGAGATTTTAATACGGTCTTAAATACCTCTATAGACCGGAAAGGAATTCACACTACAAACTATCACCCTCAGGCACTTAAGGAAATCATGAATGTCATGGATATATTGGAATTAGTGGATATATGGAGACTTAAATACCCTGATTTAGTGAGATATACATGGCGGAGGCTGAATCAAGCTAGTCGTCTTGACTACTTTCTTATACCATTCTCTCTGGCACCAAAAGTTAAAAAAGTGTTGATAGGGGACAGAATGCGGTCGGATCATCACATAATTGGCATATATATTTCTCTTACAGAATTTCCACGTGGGCGAGGATATTGGAAATTTAATCAAAGTCTACTAGATGATAAATTGTTTAGAACTAGGACAGAAGATTTTATAACTGACTTTTTCAGACATAACATAGGTACAGCAGATCCCCTTATTGTATGGGACACTTTTAAGTGTGCCTTTAGAGGCCATGCAATTCAGTACTCATCTATAAAACAAAGGGAATTTAGATCAAAAGAGTCCATATTAACAAAGGAAATTGAAGGACTAACAGTACAGTTAGATAGCAATAAAAACGGTACCATAGAGGCACAGAATAAGTTAGAGGAAAAACAAAAAGAAATGGAGGAACTTATTCAAGAAAGATCCAGTGTAATATATTATAAAAATAAAGCGAACTGGATGGAATATGGGGAAAAATGCACCAAATTCTTTTTCAATCTTCAATATAGAAATGCTACCAAAAAAAATGTATTAAAACTTGTTACAAATGATGGAGTCACGCATGATTCACCAAATGATATTTTGAAAGAGGAAGTAAAGTACTTTAAGAATATGTTTTCGTTTCAGGCTCCTCCATCTCCACTAACTGAAACTAATTGTATGGATTTTTTTCCTATTAATAATGTAAAATTAACATCTGTACAGAAAGACTCATGTGAAGGCCAAATTACAGAGGAGGAACTGCTTGATGCAATTGGGGCCTTTAAGGATGGGAAAACTCCAGGGCTGGATGGCATACCAGTGGAAGTATACAAAACTTTTTTTGATATACTCAAAGGACCATTATTATCTTGTTTTAACCACTCCTATATAAATGGTAGATTATCAGACACGCAACAAGAAGGTCTGATATCGTTATTACTGAAACAGGACCCAAGTGGTATATATAAAGATCCAGTCCAATTAAAAAATTGGAGACCTCTTACACTTCAGTGTTGTGATGCAAAAATCCTAGCAAAATGCTTGGCGCATAGAATAAAAAAAGTTTTGTCAGATATTATTCATCCTAATCAGACAGGTTTTTTACATGGACGATACATTGGAGATAATATAAGGCAAGTACTGGAAACAATAGAACACTATGAAATATCGGGGACACCAGGTCTGGTTTTCATAGCTGATTTTGAAAAGGCTTTTGATAAAGTACGACTGGAGTTTATATATAAATGCCTAGAATATTTCAATTTTGGGGAATCTCTTATAAAATGGGTTAAAATTATGTATAGTAACCCTAGGTGTAAGATAGTAAATAATGGCTACATCTCAGAAAGTTTTAAACTATCTAGAGGAGTAAAACAAGGTTGTCCACTATCGGCATATCTATTTATTATTGCCATCGAAATGTTAGCTGTTAAAATTAGATCAAACATTAATATTAATGGATTAGAAATCCGTGGCTTAAAAACTAAGGTGTCATTGTACGCTGATGATTCATGTTTTCTTTTAAAACCACAACTAGAGTCTCTCCACGGCCTCATAGAGGATCTAGATACCTTTGCTATCCTCTCTGGATTAAAACCAAATTATGATAAATGTACCATATTACGTATTGGATCACTAAAAAATACACATTTTATATTGCCATGTAGTTTACCAATTAAATGGTCTGACGGAGATGTGGACATACTCGGTATAAAAATCCCAAAAGAAAGAAATGATCTCACTCCAATAAATTTTTATAGAAAGTTAGCAAAAATAGATAAGATCTTGCTACCATGGAAAGGAAAATACTTGTCTATTTGTGGAAAAATCACCCTGATTAACTCTTTAGTCATATCACAGTTTACCTATCTGCTTATGGTTTTGCCTACACCTAGTGACCTGCTTTTTAAATTATATGAACAAAAAATATTCCATTTTATTTGGAACGGCAAGCCAGATAAAATTAAAAGGGCCTATTTATATAACGAATATGAATTCGGAGGGCAGAAATTATTAAATATTAAAGCATTAGACCTCTCACTAAAGGCATCAGTCATACAAAAGTTATACTTAAATCCAAACTGGTTCTCTAGTAAATTGGTACGAATGTCTCATCCTATGTTCAAGAAGGGCCTTTTTCCCTTTATTCAGATTACACCTGCTCACTTTCGGTTGTTTGAAAAGGAAATAATCTCCAAAATATCCTTATTTTTTAAACAAGCCTTAGAAAGTTGGTTGCAATTTCAGTTTAATCCACCTGAAAGGACGGAACAAATAGTACAACAAATATTGTGGTTAAATTCAAATATAGTAATTGATAAAAAAACTGTATTTATCGAAGAAATGTTTAAAAAAGGTATAATTTTTGTGAATGATATCATAAATAGGACTGGTGGAGTTATGTCACACATGCAGCTAACACAGACATATGGAAATGTCTGCTCTACCCAAAATTACAACCAATTAATTGCAGCATTACCACAAAAATGGAAGAGGCAAGTAGAAGGGGAAAAAAGTAAGGAACTTGTATGTCGGCCCTGTATTAAAGAACATAAATGGTTAAAGAAAAGTGTGATAAATAAAAACATATACCAATTTCATTTAAGGACCAAAAAACTGACAGCTGTGCCATATAAATTGCAAAATAGTTGGGAAGAGATTTTCGATGTACCCATTCCATGGCACATGGTTTATGAATTGATACGCAAAACAACGCCGGATTCAAAACTTCGAATTTTTCAATTTAAATTACTGTACAAAATTCTTGCAACTAATAGAATGTTATATATATGGGGTATACAATCTTCCCAGCTCTGCAGATTCTGTTGTGAGGAGGCAGAGTCATTAGATCATTTATTTTGGTATTGTCCATATGTAGCTCGTTTTTGGTCACAGGTCCAGGAATGGCTGAAGAATTGCAACATTTGCCTAGAACTAACGCTACAGATAGCAATACTGGGGGATTTGAAAAGCCATAGTCAATCAATCAATAATATAATAATTATTTTAGCAAAAATGTTTATTTTTAATTTACAATCTGTAGAAGCTATGAGAATAGGAAGGTTCAAATCTTTTGTGAAGCATCACAGCACAGTTGAAAAATATATGGCAAATAAAAATCCGAAATGGATGATGTTGGAAGATAGATGGGAAGGGTTGAGTGGAACTGAAGGGTGGGACTAATAACAAGATAAACAATGTAGGGCATACGGGATCTGTGAAATTTGTATAGGTGCGGAGCTTTTGTGAAATAGCACAGTTACAAGTGGAAATAAAATTGGATGGACAACAGAAATAGAGGAAGGACTAAGAACAAACAAGAGAGAACTATTATAAAGTAGTCTGTGTCTGTAAAATAGGTATAAGATGTATAAATTGAAGGTAAAAGCAGAAGTGTTTATTAGTTTACTCCAATTGGGGGAGCGGTGGTAGGGTTGCGGGGAATAATAATAAAGGTATATTCTTTAAAAAAGTATGTATGTCTATATAGGTATGTGTATGTATATATGTATATATGTATGCATGCGTGTATGGATATATATATTTACCCAAAAAAATATGGGGGATTGGAAATGATGCAGACAATTACATTGGAAGCAACATTCTTTCCGCAATATTAAGCTGATCCACCCCAAAAAAAAAAAAAAAAAAAAAAAAAAAAAAAAAAAAAATTAGTGACATGGTAACATGTTAACACAACGGTCCTCTGTGGATCAGGTGGCCAGCTGGAAGACAAGCAGGAAGTACAGTTAATTAGTGACATGGTAACATGTTAACACAACGGTCCTCTGTAGAGCATGGTGTATGGTGCAGGGCTGTGGCTTCGAATCCTCCTGGGGCCAACTATATGAACATGTATGAACGCATAATGGTAAGTCGCATTGGGATAAAAAGTGAATATTATTATATTATATTATGGCTTAGAATGATGACACCAAACAAACACACCAAACAAGCATCATTCCAGCAGCTTGATGACACAGTCAATCATGACGATCAACTGTTTCCCACTATCTCAAAATTTGCAGTTATCACAATTGACATACTGTTACTGTCTGTGAAGAGAAACAAGTGCAGGACAGACAATGATCTACCCTTACTATTCATAATGGTGCTCTGAATAGCCATTGGACTATTTTTGTGCCCTGGTCAAAAGTAGTGCACTACGTAGGGAACAGGGTTCAATTTGTGCCATTTTCTTCATTCAGTAAGGTTGTCAGGGTCGTCAGGGTTTTGTCAACAGAAACTGCTTGGGGAGCAGAAGGAGCTGAAGGAAAAGTAGAAGTGCTGATCTAGGATCAGGTAATCTTATTCATATTGTGTTCTAAAAGGCAACACTGATCTTAGATCAGCACTCCTACACTGAGACACTTAACTGACCCAGAACTCAACATTTTATTTCACTCTTTTCGTTCACATTTTCGCTTTTTATTGGGATCACTCATTTACCCCAGATCTTGTTTCTCGCATGTTTTTGTTGTTGTTGTTGTTGCAATAAAAGATTCCTGCGACTCAGATCAAACCGTACTAGCCTCCCTGTAGACAAGCACATGGCAAAGAGGAGAAAGATTTACCTCTTCAAAGACAACAGAGGAGAGCGAGGAGAGCGAGGAGACAGAGGAGAGAGAGGAGAGAGAGGAGCCAGAGTAGAGAGAGGAGAAAGAGTAGAGAGAGGAGACAGGAGACAAAAGAGCGAGGAGACAGAGGAGCCAGGAGACAGAGGAGACAGAAGAGAGAGAAGAGAGAGAAGAGACAGCGGAGACAGAGGAGACAGAAGAGACAGAGGAGACAGAAGAGACAGAGGAGACAGAAGAGACAGAAGAGAGAGGAGACAGAAGAGACAGAAGACAGAGGAGACAGAAGAGACAGAGAGAGAGAGAGGAGACAGAAGAGACAGAATAGAGATATATTGTATTCTTTATGCTGCTGCTTTTGCTTTTCACTAGAGTGGTGCATGTAGCTTGTTGTTAGCCAATCATAAGTCATCAAAGCGGCAATAGACTACAGTCATAGAACCTCCATGTGTGGCAAAAACTAGGGGATATCTAATCAATGGAAGTTAAAGGAAGAAAGATAGGCTACAACAACCAAGAGCCAACAGGTAGCCTGCTACATCATATTCTGAAAAGAGTTATTGTTGTTGTTTGGAACTGTGTAGGGTAAGAACGCTCATGCCTCGATTAGCCTAGCTAGCTTAACTAGCTTCCCCCGGTTTGATGCAGTCAAGACAGGTACTATGTAATCATATTGGATGATAAATAACCTAGCTAGGGCAGCTATTAGTCTACTGTAGCACGAGTCAGCTTGGTTGCGGTCTCTCCCTCCCTCCTCATAGTGTCACTTGCTTACACACACAGTAGCCTACACACACAGTACGGCCCTGCTAGAGCGTCACCTCTCTCTACCTCCTCTCACAGTAGCCTACACACACAGTACGGCCCTGCTAGAGCGTCACCTCTCTCTACCTCCTCTCACAGTAGCCTACACACACAGCACGGCCCCTGATAGAGCGTCAATTCGCACTTTGTCAACTACGGTTAATAAAGTAGCTTGAAAATTGACTTTTCTGCTGCTTCCCTCACTCAAATCGGACCGGGTCTGGATCCGACCAGGTCGATACGGGGCGGCAGGTAGCCTAGGGGTTAGAGTGTTGGGCCAGTAACCGAAAGGTTGCTAGATCGAATACCCGACCTGACAAGGTAAAAATCTGTCGTTCTGCCCATGAACAAGGCAGTTAACCCACTGTTCCTAGGCCGTCATTGTAAATAAAAATGTGTTCTTAACTGATTTGCCTAGTTACAACTTTTTTTTATATAAATATACGGAACGGGTGTAGTTGTATTCGGGTCTATTCGGAGCGGGTCTCTATATTTAAAAAAAATATTTATGTATATCGGGTCCAGGTGGGAAAGCCCCAGGTCCATTTCAGAACGGGTCCAACTTTTAGGACGCGTGAAGGACTATAGAGCAGAGGCCACTTTCAATCTATTTTATGTACCACATTGCCTCAAAGCAAGCAAGTGTAACCTATGCATCATACATTATTTCCAAAATACTTGTTAAACCTCTCTCTTGCTCTGTCTCACAAGCACCGAATAATCCCACCATTGTTGGGTTTACAGTAATAATCTACCAAGAAGCTGGATATTTTAGTTGGATAAGGTATCATATGTTATGAGGCTTTAAGTCCCCTCTCAAACCCACCATATTTCACTGACGTTCTTTCTGCCAGTTTATTACATCAGGCTGCAAGTGCATTCCCCTTGTGTCTGTCATGTGTAAATTAGTTTTCTCCACCACAACATAATATTCCTATGAGATGAAAAACAAACACTGAAAGGGAATGTGTGTGAATTTAACATCGCTCCTTTATGTAACTTTGGTTTGAACCTTTTCATGAGTCTTCTGCCTGCAGGTAGCGCTATAGTGCCTCGTTCATAAATTTAGATAATATAACAATAAACAACTCTTTCAATATACTAGAACAGGTAGTTCTTCTTCCCCTTAGATGAAAAGCACTTACTACAAGAAATCACTGGTAACTATTCGTTTTGTTTAGCATGTCTGATGGATAAAACATTATCGGTCCAGTGATCAGTGAGGCAGGTAGCGAGGCAGCCAATAACGCCAGGGCCAACTGCATCAACACATGTCTCACCCTGTGACCCTTGCTGTCCTTTACCTCCCCCTCCTCCCAGACACCAGTAGGGATGAGTGTCCACTGAGCGTGCTGGGGAAAACAAACAGCCCCCCACCATACGAGAACCTTTAAACTGTGCATAATACGAGGAAGAGCTCAATAAAAGTAAGTGTTGGGCGGACATGTCAATCAGGAGAACATGTTGCCTTCTCCCTGCCTTCCCTCAGTCTGTAGAAGACCGACTTTTCACCACCTGAGTAGGAGCTGTCTGCTCTGTAACCTGTAGAACAACGCTGTCTGTCTGTACGTGGCACAGAACAAGACCTAGTAGTGTTGGGTGTGGAGGAAAATCACTACATGCAGTTATGCAAGCTGACTTTCAAAATGCACATTGTTGCTCTCCCCCAAACAGGTGAACTTGGTCCCGCTGAGGTAGAGGGAGAATGAAAGAGAGAGGTAGAGGGAGAGTGAAAGAGAGAGAGAGAGAGAGAGAGAGAGAGAGAGAGAGAGAGAGAGAGAGAGAGAGAGAGAGAGAGAGAGAGAGAGAGAGAGAGCGCATCCCCTTATCTTCAGAGGGACAGATAAGGGCTCAATTCTTCTGGCAATAAATGTGCGACTGTGTCTGACTTCTCCTGCGCTGCATTCAGAGGCTAAAGAATGGCACTATTAGCATCCCATAATGCCTCGCTCTCTTCACTGAAACACTCCCTTTTGGTCCCCACGTATCGTCGTCTCCTCTTGACATTTCTATGTCGGGAAAAAGTCTCGCCACATCTCATCTCCTTTATCAGATCAAGTTGAACACTTCCTAGTACAACCAGACAGACTTGTTGTCCAGATTAACTAGGTCTCCCTGTGTTGCTAGTGGTGTACAGGGCTGGGCAGACTGGGAAAGGTGTACAGGGGAAGGGTAGAGTAGTATTAGGGTAAGCATGGAGCTGGGGGTGCTGACATTATGGTGCTGGACCAGGTTGTGAGACCAGTGAGTTGACATGGTCCTGCTGTAGGATGAGTGAGACCAGTGAGCTGACGTGGTTCTGCTGTAGGATGAGTGAGACCAGTGAGCTGACGTGGTTCTGCTGTAGGATGAGTGAGACCAGTGAGCTGACGTGGTTCTGCTGTAGGATGAGTGAGACCAGTGAGTTGACGTGGTTCTGCTGTAGGATGAGTGAGACCAGTGAGTTGACGTGGTTCTGCTGTAGGATGAGTGAGACCAGTGAGTTGACGTGGTTCTGCTGTAGGATGAGTGAGACCAGTGAGTTGACGTGGTTCTGTTGTAGGATGAGTGAGACCAGTGAGCTGACGTGGTTCTGCTGTAGGATGAGTGAGACCAGTGAGTTGACGTGGTTCTGCTGTAGGATGAGTGAGACCAGTGAGTTGACGTGGTTCTGTTGTAGGATGAGTGAGACCAGTGAGCTGACGTGGTTCTGTTGTAGGATGAGTGAGACCAGTGAGTTGACGTGGTTCTGCTGTAGGATGAGTGAGACCAGTGAGTTGACGTGGTTCTGCTGTAGGATGAGTGAGACCAGTGAGCTGACGTGGTCCTGCTGTAGGATGAGTGAGACCAGTGAGTTGACGTGGTTCTGCTGTAGGATGAGTGAGACCAGTGAGTTGACGTGGTCCTGCTGTAGGATGAGTGAGACCAGTGAGTTGACGTGGTCCTGCTGTAGGATGAGTGAGACCAGTGAGTTGACGTGGTTCTGCTGTAGGATGAGTGAGACCAGTGAGTTGACGTGGTCCTGCTGTAGGATGAGTGAGACCAGTGAGTTGACGTGGTTCTGCTGTAGGATGAGTGAGACCAGTGAGTTGACGTGGTTCTGCTGTAGGATGAGTGAGACCAGTGAGTTGACGTGGTTCTGCTGTAGGATGAGTGAGACCAGTGAGTTGACGTGGTTCTGCTGTAGGATGAGTGAGACCAGTGAGTTGACGTGGTTCTGCTGTAGGATGAGTGAGACCAGTGAGTTGACGTGGTTCTGCTGTAGGATGAGTGAGACCAGTGAGTTGACGTGGTCCTGCTGTAGGATGAGTGAGACCAGTGAGTTGACGTGGTCCTGCTGTAGGATGAGTGAGACCAGTGAGTTGACGTGGTTCTGCTGTAGGATGAGTGAGACCAGTGAGTTGACGTGGTTCTGCTGTAGGATGAGTGAGACCAGTGAGTTGACGTGGTTCTGCTGTAGGATGAGTGAGACCAGTGAGTTGACGTGGTTCTGCTGTAGGATGAGTGAGACCAGTGAGTTGACGTGGTTCTGCTGTAGGATGAGTGAGACCAGTGAGTTCACATGGTCTTGCTGTAGGATGAGTGAGACCAGTGAGTTGACGTGGTTCTGCTGTAGGATGAGTGAGACCAGTGAGTTGACGTGGTCCTGCTGTAGGATGAGTGAGACCAGTGAGTTGACGTGGTTCTGCTGTAGGATGAGTGAGACCAGTGAGTTGACGTGGTTCTGCTGTAGGATGAGTGAGACCAGTGAGTTGACGTGGTTCTGCTGTAGGATGAGTGAGACCAGTGAGTTGACGTGGTTCTGCTGTAGGATGAGTGAGACCAGTGAGTTGACGTGGTTCTGCTGTAGGATGAGTGAGACCAGTGAGTTGACATGGTCCTGCTGTAGGATGAGTGAGACCAGTGAGTTGACGTGGTTCTGCTGTAGGATGAGTGAGACCAGTGAGTTGACGTGGTTCTGCTGTAGGATGAGTGAGACCAGTGAGTTGACGTGGTTCTGCTGTAGGATGAGTGAGACCAGTGAGTTCACATGGTCCTGCTGTAGGATGAGTGAGACCAGTGAGTTCACATGGTTCTGCTGTAGGATGAGTGAGACCAGTGAGTTGACGTGGTTCTGCTGTAGGATGAGTGAGACCAGTGAGTTGACGTGGTCCTGCTGTAGGATGAGTGAGACCAGTGAGCTGACGTGGTTCTGCTGTAGGATGAGTGAGACCAGTGAGTTGACGTGGTTCTGCTGTAGGATGAGTGAGACCAGTGAGTTCACATGGTCCTGCTGTAGGATGAGTGAGACCAGTGAGTTGACGTGGTTCTGCTGTAGGATGAGTGAGACCAGTGAGTTGATGTGGTTCTGCTGTAGGATGAGTGAGACCAGTGAGTTGACATGGTCCTGCTGTAGGATGAGTGAGACCAGTGAGTTGACGTGGTTCTGCTGTAGGATGAGTGAGACCAGTGAGTTGACATGGTCCTGCTGTAGGATGAGTGAGACCAGTGAGTTGACATGGTTCTGCTGTAGGATGAGTGAGACCAGTGAGTTGACGTGGTCTTGCTGTAGGATGAGTGAGACCAGTGAGTTCACATGGTCCTGCTGTAGGATGAGTGAGACCAGTGAGTTGACGTGGTTCTGCTGTAGGATGAGTGAGACCAGTGAGTTGACGTGGTTCTGCTGTAGGATGAGTGAGACCAGTGAGTTGACGTGGTTCTGCTGTAGGATGAGTGAGACCAGTGAGTTGACGTGGTTCTGCTGTAGGATGAGTGAGACCAGTGAGTTGACGTGGTTCTGCTGTAGGATGAGTGAGACCAGTGAGTTGACGTGGTCCTGCTGTAGGATGAGTGAGACCAGTGAGTTGACGTGGTTCTGCTGTAGGATGAGTGAGACCAGTGAGTTGACGTGGTTCTGCTGTAGGATGAGTGAGACCAGTGAGTTGACGTGGTCTTGCTGTAGGATGAGTGAGACCAGTGAGTTCACATGGTCCTGCTGTAGGATGAGTGAGACCAGTGAGTTGACGTGGTTCTGCTGTAGGATGAGTGAGACCAGTGAGTTGACGTGGTTCTGCTGTAGGATGAGTGAGACCAGTGAGTTGACGTGGTTCTGCTGTAGGATGAGTGAGACCAGTGAGTTGACGTGGTTCTGCTGTAGGATGAGTGAGACCAGTGAGTTGACGTGGTTCTGCTGTAGGATGAGTGAGACCAGTGAGTTGACGTGGTTCTGCTGTAGGATGAGTGAGACCAGTGAGTTGACGTGGTTCTGCTGTAGGATGAGTGAGACCAGTGAGTTGACATGGTTCTGTTGTAGGATGAGTGAGACCAGTGAGCTGACGTGGTTCTGTTGTAGGATGAGTGAGACCAGTGAGTTGACGTGGTTCTGCTGTAGGATGAGTGAGACCAGTGAGTTGACGTGGTTCTGCTGTAGGATGAGTGAGACCAGTGAGCTGACATGGTTCTGCTGTAGGATGAGTGAGACCAGTGAGCTGACATGGTCCTGCTGTAGGATGAGTGAGACCAGTGAGTTGACGTGGTTCTGCTGTAGGATGAGTGAGACCAGTGAGTTGACATGGTCCTGCTGTAGGATGAGTGAGACCAGTGAGTTGACGTGGTCCTGCTGTAGGATGAGTGAGACCAGTGAGTTGACGTGGTTCTGCTGTAGGATGAGTGAGACCAGTGAGTTGACGTGGTCCTGCTGTAGGATGAGTGAGACCAGTGAGTTGACGTGGTTCTGCTGTAGGATGAGTGAGACCAGTGAGTTGACGTGGTTCTGCTGTAGGATGAGTGAGACCAGTGAGTTGACGTGGTTCTGCTGTAGGATGAGTGAGACCAGTGAGTTGACGTGGTTCTGCTGTAGGATGAGTGAGACCAGTGAGTTGACGTGGTTCTGCTGTAGGATGAGTGAGACCAGTGAGTTGACGTGGTTCTGCTGTAGGATGAGTGAGACCAGTGAGTTGACGTGGTTCTGCTGTAGGATGAGTGAGACCAGTGAGTTGACGTGGTTCTGCTGTAGGATGAGTGAGACCAGTGAGTTGACGTGGTTCTGCTGTAGGATGAGTGAGACCAGTGAGTTGACGTGGTCCTGCTGTAGGATGAGTGAGACCAGTGAGTTGACGTGGTCCTGCTGTAGGATGAGTGAGACCAGTGAGTTGACGTGGTTCTGCTGTAGGATGAGTGAGACCAGTGGGTTGACGTGGTTCTGCTGTAGGATTAGTGAGACCAGTGAGTTGACGTGGTTCTGCTGTAGGATGAGTGAGACCAGTGAGTTGACGTGGTTCTGCTGTAGGATGAGTGAGACCAGTGAGTTGACGTGGTTCTGCTGTAGGATGAGTGAGACCAGTGAGTTGACGTGGTCCTGCTGTAGGATGAGTGAGACCAGTGAGTTGACGTGGTCCTGCTGTAGGATGAGTGAGACCAGTGAGTTGACGTGGTTCTGCTGTAGGATGAGTGAGACCAGTGGGTTGACGTGGTTCTGCTGTAGGATGAGTGAGACCAGTGAGTTGACGTGGTTCTGCTGTAGGATGAGTGAGACCAGTGAGTTGACGTGGTTCTGCTGTAGGATGAGTGAGACCAGTGAGTTGACGTGGTTCTGCTGTAGGATGAGTGAGACCAGTGAGTTGACGTGGTTCTGCTGTAGGATGAGTGAGACCAGTGAGTTGACGTGGTTCTGCTGTAGGATGAGTGAGACCAGTGAGTTGACGTGGTTCTGCTGTAGGATGAGTGAGACCAGTGAGTTGACGTGGTCCTGCTGTAGGATGAGTGAGACCAGTGAGTTGACGTGGTTCTGCTGTAGGATGAGTGAGACCAGTGAGTTGACGTGGTCCTGCTGTAGGATGAGTGAGACCAGTGAGTTCACATGGTCTTGCTGTAGGATGAGTGAGACCAGTGAGTTGACGTGGTTCTGCTGTAGGATGAGTGAGACCAGTGAGTTGACGTGGTCCTGCTGTAGGATGAGTGAGACCAGTGAGTTGACGTGGTTCTGCTGTAGGATGAGTGAGACCAGTGAGTTGACGTGGTCCTGCTGTAGGATGAGTGAGACCAGTGAGTTGACGTGGTCCTGCTGTAGGATGAGTGAGACCAGTGAGTTGACGTGGTTCTGCTGTAGGATGAGTGAGACCAGTGAGTTGACGTGGTTCTGCTGTAGGATGAGTGAGACCAGTGAGTTGACGTGGTTCTGCTGTAGGATGAGTGAGACCCGTGAGTTGACGTGGTTCTGCTGTAGGATGAGTGAGACCAGTGAGTTGACGTGGTTCTGCTGTAGGATGAGTGAGACCAGTGAGTTGACGTGGTTCTGCTGTAGGATGAGTGAGACCAGTGAGTTGACGTGGTTCTGCTGTAGGATGAGTGAGACCAGTGAGTTGACGTGGTTCTGCTGTAGGATGAGTGAGACCAGTGAGTTGACATGGTCCTGCTGTAGGATGAGTGAGACCAGTGAGTTGACGTGGTTCTGCTGTAGGATGAGTGAGACCAGTGAGTTGACGTGGTTCTGCTGTAGGATGAGTGAGACCAGTGAGTTGACGTGGTTCTGCTGTAGGATGAGTGAGACCAGTGAGTTCACATGGTCCTGCTGTAGGATGAGTGAGACCAGTGAGTTCACATGGTTCTGCTGTAGGATGAGTGAGACCAGTGAGTTCACATGGTCCTGCTGTAGGATGAGTGAGACCAGTGAGTTGACGTGGTTCTGCTGTAGGATGAGTGAGACCAGTGAGTTGACGTGGTTCTGCTGTAGGATGAGTGAGACCAGTGAGTTGACGTGGTTCTGCTGTAGGATGAGTGAGACCAGTGAGTTGACATGGTCCTGCTGTAGGATGAGTGAGACCAGTGAGTTGACGTGGTTCTGCTGTAGGATGAGTGAGACCAGTGAGTTGACATGGTCCTGCTGTAGGATGAGTGAGACCAGTGAGTTGACGTGGTTCTGCTGTAGGATGAGTGAGACCAGTGAGTTGACGTGGTCTTGCTGTAGGATGAGTGAGACCAGTGAGTTCACATGGTTCTGCTGTAGGATGAGTGAGACCAGTGAGTTGACGTGGTTCTGCTGTAGGATGAGTGAGACCAGTGAGTTGACATGGTCTTGCTGTAGGATGAGTGAGACCAGTGAGTTGACGTGGTCCTGCTGTAGGATGAGTGAGACCAGTGAGTTGACATGGTCTTGCTGTAGGATGAGTGAGACCAGTGAGTTGACGTGGTTCTGCTGTAGGATGAGTGAGACCAGTGAGTTGACGTGGTTCTGCTGTAGGATGAGTGAGACCAGTGAGTTGACATGGTCCTGCTGTAGGATGAGTGAGACCAGTGAGTTGACGTGGTTCTGCTGTAGGATGAGTGAGACCAGTGAGTTGACGTGGTTCTGCTGTAGGATGAGTGAGACCAGTGAGTTGACGTGGTTCTGCTGTAGGATGAGTGAGACCAGTGAGTTGACGTGGTTCTGCTGTAGGATGAGTGAGACCAGTGAGTTGACGTGGTTCTGCTGTAGGATGAGTGAGACCAGTGAGTTGACGTGGTTCTGTTGTAGGATGAGTGAGACCAGTGAGCTGACATGGTCCTGCTGTAGGATGAGTGAGACCAGTGAGTTGACGTGGTTCTGCTGTAGGATGAGTGAGACCAGTGAGTTGACGTGGTTCTGCTGTAGGATGAGTGAGACCAGTGAGTTGACGTTGTTCTGCTGTAGGATGAGTGAGACCAGTGAGTTGACGTGGTTCTGCTGTAGGATGAGTGAGACCAGTGAGTTGACGTGGTTCTGCTGTAGGATGAGTGAGACCAGTGAGTTGACGTGGTTCTGCTGTAGGATGAGTGAGACCAGTGAGTTCACATGGTTCTGCTGTAGGATGAGTGAGACCAGTGAGTTGACGTGGTTCTGTTGTAGGATGAGTGAGACCAGTGAGTTGACGTGGTCCTGCTGTAGGATGAGTGAGACCAGTGAGTTGACATGGTCCTGCTGTAGGATGAGTGAGACCAGTGAGTTGACATGGTTCTGCTGTATGATGAGTGAGACCAGTGAGTTGACGTGGTTCTGCTGTAGGATGAGTGAGACCAGTGAGTTGAGGTGGTTCTGCTGTAGGATGAGTGAGACCAGTGAGTTGACGTGGTTCTGCTGTAGGATGAGTGAGACCAGTGAGCTGACATGGTCCTGCTGTAGGATGAGTGAGACCAGTGAGTTGACGTGGTTCTGCTGTAGGATGAGTGAGACCAGTGAGTTGACGTGGTTCTGCTGTAGGATGAGTGAGACCAGTGAGTTGACGTGGTTCTGCTGTAGGATGAGTGAGACCAGTGAGTTGACGTGGTTCTGCTGTAGGATGAGTGAGACCAGTGAGTTGACGTGGTTCTGCTGTAGGATGAGTGAGACCAGTGAGTTGACGTGGTTCTGCTGTAGGATGAGTGAGACCAGTGAGTTGACGTGGTTCTGCTGTAGGATGAGTGAGACCAGTGAGTTGACGTGGTTCTGCTGTAGGATGAGTGAGACCAGTGAGTTGACGTGGTTCTGCTGTAGGATGAGTGAGACCAGTGAGTTGACGTGGTTCTGCTGTAGGATGAGTGAGACCAGTGAGTTGACGTGGTCCTGCTGTAGGATGAGTGAGACCAGTGAGTTGACGTGGTTCTGCTGTAGGATGAGTGAGACCAGTGAGTTGACGTGGTCCTGCTGTAGGATGAGTGAGACCAGTGAGTTCACGTGGTCTTGCTGTAGGATGAGTGAGACCAGTGAGTTGACGTGGTTCTGCTGTAGGATGAGTGAGACCAGTGAGTTGACGTGGTCCTGCTGTAGGATGAGTGAGACCAGTGAGTTGACGTGGTTCTGCTGTAGGATGAGTGAGACCAGTGAGTTGACGTGGTCCTGCTGTAGGATGAGTGAGACCAGTGAGTTGACGTGGTCCTGCTGTAGGATGAGTGAGACCAGTGAGTTGACGTGGTTCTGCTGTAGGATGAGTGAGACCAGTGAGTTGACGTGGTTCTGCTGTAGGATGAGTGAGACCAGTGAGTTGACGTGGTTCTGCTGTAGGATGAGTGAGACCAGTGAGTTGACGTGGTTCTGCTGTAGGATGAGTGAGACCAGTGAGTTGACGTGGTTCTGCTGTAGGATGAGTGAGACCAGTGAGTTGACGTGGTTCTGCTGTAGGATGAGTGAGACCAGTGAGTTGACGTGGTTCTGCTGTAGGATGAGTGAGACCAGTGAGTTGACGTGGTTCTGCTGTAGGATGAGTGAGACCAGTGAGTTGACGTGGTTCTGCTGTAGGATGAGTGAGACCAGTGAGTTGACGTGGTTCTGCTGTAGGATGAGTGAGACCAGTGAGTTGACGTGGTTCTGCTGTAGGATGAGTGAGACCAGTGAGTTGACGTGGTTCTGCTGTAGGATGAGTGAGACCAGTGAGTTGACGTGGTTCTGCTGTAGGATGAGTGAGACCAGTGAGTTGACGTGGTTCTGTTGTAGGATGAGTGAGACCAGTGAGCTGACATGGTCCTGCTGTAGGATGAGTGAGACCAGTGAGTTGACGTGGTTCTGCTGTAGGATGAGTGAGACCAGTGAGTTGACGTGGTTCTGCTGTAGGATGAGTGAGACCAGTGAGTTGACGTTGTTCTGCTGTAGGATGAGTGAGACCAGTGAGTTGACGTGGTTCTGCTGTAGGATGAGTGAGACCAGTGAGTTGACGTGGTTCTGCTGTAGGATGAGTGAGACCAGTGAGTTGACGTGGTTCTGCTGTAGGATGAGTGAGACCAGTGAGTTCACATGGTTCTGCTGTAGGATGAGTGAGACCAGTGAGTTGACGTGGTTCTGTTGTAGGATGAGTGAGACCAGTGAGTTGACGTGGTCCTGCTGTAGGATGAGTGAGACCAGTGAGTTGACATGGTCCTGCTGTAGGATGAGTGAGACCAGTGAGTTGACATGGTTCTGCTGTATGATGAGTGAGACCAGTGAGTTGACGTGGTTCTGCTGTAGGATGAGTGAGACCAGTGAGTTGAGGTGGTTCTGCTGTAGGATGAGTGAGACCAGTGAGTTGACGTGGTTCTGCTGTAGGATGAGTGAGACCAGTGAGTTGACGTGGTTCTGCTGTAGGATGAGTGAGACCAGTGAGTTGACGTGGTTCTGCTGTAGGATGAGTGAGACCTGTGAGTTGACGTGGTTCTGCTGTAGGATGAGTGAGACCAGTGAGTTGACGTGGTTCTGCTGTAGGATGAGTGAGACCAGTGAGTTGACGTGGTTCTGCTGTAGGATGAGTGAGACCAGTGAGTTGACGTGGTTCTGCTGTAGGATGAGTGAGACCAGTGAGTTGACGTGGTTCTGCTGTAGGATGAGTGAGACCAGTGAGTTGACGTGGTTCTGCTGTAGGATGAGTGAGACCAGTGAGTTGACGTGGTTCTGCTGTAGGATGAGTGAGACCAGTGAGTTGACGTGGTTCTGCTGTAGGATGAGTGAGACCAGTGAGTTGACGTGGTCCTGCTGTAGGATGAGTGAGACCAGTGAGTTGACGTGGTTCTGCTGTAGGATGAGTGAGACCAGTGAGTTGACGTGGTCCTGCTGTAGGATGAGTGAGACCAGTGAGTTCACGTGGTCTTGCTGTAGGATGAGTGAGACCAGTGAGTTGACGTGGTTCTGCTGTAGGATGAGTGAGACCAGTGAGTTGACGTGGTCCTGCTGTAGGATGAGTGAGACCAGTGAGTTGACGTGGTTCTGCTGTAGGATGAGTGAGACCAGTGAGTTGACGTGGTCCTGCTGTAGGATGAGTGAGACCAGTGATTTGACGTGGTCCTGCTGTAGGATGAGTGAGACCAGTGAGTTGACGTGGTTCTGCTGTAGGATGAGTGAGACCAGTGAGTTGACGTGGTTCTGCTGTAGGATGAGTGAGACCAGTGAGTTGACGTGGTTCTGCTGTAGGATGAGTGAGACCAGTGAGTTGACGTGGTTCTGCTGTAGGATGAGTGAGACCAGTGAGTTGACGTGGTTCTGCTGTAGGATGAGTGAGACCAGTGAGTTGACGTGGTTCTGCTGTAGGATGAGTGAGACCAGTGAGTTGACGTGGTTCTGCTGTAGGATGAGTGAGACCAGTGAGTTGACATGGTCCTGCTGTAGGATGAGTGAGACCAGTGAGTTGACGTGGTTCTGCTGTAGGATGAGTGAGACCAGTGAGTTGACGTGGTTCTGCTGTAGGATGAGTGAGACCAGTGAGTTGACGTGGTTCTGCTGTAGGATGAGTGAGACCAGTGAGTTCACATGGTCCTGCTGTAGGATGAGTGAGACCAGTGAGTTCACATGGTTCTGCTGTAGGATGAGTGAGACCAGTGAGTTCACATGGTCCTGCTGTAGGATGAGTGAGACCAGTGAGTTGACGTGGTTCTGCTGTAGGATGAGTGAGACCAGTGAGTTGACGTGGTTCTGCTGTAGGATGAGTGAGACCAGTGAGTTGACGTGGTTCTGCTGTAGGATGAGTGAGACCAGTGAGTTGACATGGTCCTGCTGTAGGATGAGTGAGACCAGTGAGTTGACGTGGTTCTGCTGTAGGATGAGTGAGACCAGTGAGTTGACGTGGTCTTGCTGTAGGATGAGTGAGACCAGTGAGTTCACATGGTTCTGCTGTAGGATGAGTGAGACCAGTGAGTTGACGTGGTTCTGCTGTAGGATGAGTGAGACCAGTGAGTTGACATGGTCTTGCTGTAGGATGAGTGAGACCAGTGAGTTGACGTGGTTCTGCTGTAGGATGAGTGAGACCAGTGAGTTGACATGGTCTTGCTGTAGGATGAGTGAGACCAGTGAGTTGACGTGGTTCTGCTGTAGGATGAGTGAGACCAGTGAGTTGACGTGGTTCTGCTGTAGGATGAGTGAGACCAGTGAGTTGACGTGGTTCTGCTGTAGGATGAGTGAGACCAGTGAGTTGACGTGGTTCTGCTGTAGGATGAGTGAGACCAGTAAGTTGACATGGTCCTGCTGTAGGATGAGTGAGACCAGTGAGTTGACGTGGTTCTGCTGTAGGATGAGTGAGACCAGTGAGTTGACGTGGTTCTGCTGTAGGATGAGTGAGACCAGTGAGTTGACGTGGTTCTGCTGTAGGATGAGTGAGACCAGTGAGTTGACGTGGTTCTGCTGTAGGATGAGTGAGACCAGTGAGTTGACGTGGTTCTGCTGTAGGATGAGTGAGACCAGTGAGTTGACGTGGTTCTGTTGTAGGATGAGTGAGACCAGTGAGCTGACGTGGTCCTGCTGTAGGATGAGTGAGACCAGTGAGTTGACGTGGTTCTGCTGTAGGATGAGTGAGACCAGTGAGTTGACGTGGTTCTGCTGTAGGATGAGTGAGACCAGTGAGTTGACGTGGTTCTGCTGTAGGATGAGTGAGACCAGTGAGTTGACGTGGTTCTGCTGTAGGATGAGTGAGACCAGTGAGTTGACGTGGTTCTGCTGTAGGATGAGTGAGACCAGTGAGTTGACGTGGTTCTGCTGTAGGATGAGTGAGACCAGTGAGTTGACGTGGTTCTGCTGTAGGATGAGTGAGACCAGTGAGTTGACGTGGTTCTGCTGTAGGATGAGTGAGACCAGTGAGTTCACATGGTTCTGCTGTAGGATGAGTGAGACCAGTGAGTTGACGTGGTTCTGTTGTAGGATGAGTGAGACCAGTGAGTTGACGTGGTCCTGCTGTAGGATGAGTGAGACCAGTGAGTTGACATGGTCCTGCTGTAGGATGAGTGAGACCAGTGAGTTGACATGGTTCTGCTGTATGATGAGTGAGACCAGTGAGTTGACGTGGTTCTGCTGTAGGATGAGTGAGACCAGTGAGTTGACGTGGTTCTGCTGTAGGATGAGTGAGACCAGTGAGTTGACGTGGTTCTGCTGTAGGATGAGTGAGACCAGTGAGTTGACGTGGTTCTGCTGTAGGATGAGTGAGACCAGTGAGTTGACGTGGTTCTGCTGTAGGATGAGTGAGACCAGTGAGTTGACGTGGTTCTGCTGTAGGATGAGTGAGACCAGTGAGTTGACGTGGTTCTGCTGTAGGATGAGTGAGACCAGTGAGTTGACGTGGTTCTGCTGTAGGATGAGTGAGACCAGTGAGCTGACATTGTCCTGCTGTAGGATGAGTGAGACCAGTGAGTTGACGTGGTTCTGCTGTAGGATGAGTGAGACCAGTGAGTTGACATGGTCCTGCTGTAGGATGAGTGAGACCAGTGAGTTGACATGGTCCTGCTGTAGGATGAGTGAGACCAGTGAGTTGACATGGTCCTGCTGTAGGATGAGTGAGACCAGTGAGTTGACGTGGTTCTGCTGTAGGATGAGTGAGACCAGTGAGTTGACATGGTCCTGCTGTAGGATGAGTGAGACCAGTGAGTTGACATGGTCCTGCTGTAGGATGAGTGAGACCAGTGAGTCCTGCTTCCCCCACTGCTATATCGATTAGCTGGGAGTCACACCTCACGATTAGCTGGGAGTCACACCTCACGATTAGCTGGGAGTCACACCACACGCAAGCACTGCGGCCGTTTCAGCAAGGAAAACATCGATGCGCAGAGTATACTCTGCTTCCGATGACACACCTTCCGCTTTGTGGGGGACTGTCAACCCTTACAATGACACTAATGGTGTCAGTCCAGCAACTGACCCGATGACTCCCACTGGAGAAACACTTTGCGATATCACAGACCAATATCCTTGTCTCAGTTCGCAGGTACTGAAGAGGTTGCCACACGCGGACGCGGTGGGGACTGACATGCCTCAACAGCCACTGAGCATTTTGAAGCACAAACACCAGGAGATTTGGTTGAAAGGTTACAGCCATTCTCATAACAACGCGGCCGCTGACAACTCGTACATCGGGTCCGATCTTTTCATTTGCGCCTCGGACACCAACACCACCCGCTGGTGGGGGGGTCCCGAGACACAAAGGGGGGGAATAGTAGCCCAGACCCATGATGAGCCTCATCGAGGCCGGTGGGGGGGGGTCAAGACTACGGACAACACCGTACGAGGCCGCCAGAGCATAAATCAAATCTAGTTGTAAACTCCCCTATGAGAACATTGAGGAGCAGACAGGCCCCTAGACGGGGATTATCTTAGAGCACATCTAAAATAGTACTGAGGTGTACCACACTGGTCGTAAAGGAAGTCCAGTGGACTTGTCCACCTCCAAAACAAATGGCAACAATAATCATTCCTTGCCATGTGTAGGTTCAACTACAATACAACTAGTAAAATGCTCCAATCATGTGTTCCGGTAGTATAATATTTCAGAATAAATCGGTAGGATAACTGGTCCCTTTGAGCACCAGTACCAATACCAGCAACAGTCAGTCTAGCTACAATCAGTAAGAAGGTTAGAGACCTAACCAATCAAATTACCCTTGACAATAGCGACATAGGAGTCACTCAGAGTGCAACACAGGGAAGGGAATCTCCAGTGCACTCTTCCAACCTGTTGAGGACAGAGGGCGCTGTTTTCACTTTTGGGGATAATCGTGCCCAATTTAAACGGCCTCGTACTCAATTCTTGCTCGTACAATATGTATATTATTATTACTATTGGATAGAAAAAACTCTCTAGTTTCTAAAACCGTTTGAATTATATCTGTGAGTAAAACAGAACTCATTTGGCACAAACTTCCTGACCAGGAAGTGGAAAGTCTGACAACTATGCTCTGTTCTAGGTCCTGCCTATAAATTGGCATGATACGTATTAGTATACATGCACGTCATACACCTTCCCCTGGATGTCAAGAGGCAGTGAGAGAAGAAATGGAGTGTTTATCTTGGTCTGAGTTGGAATAAATCCTCTTGGAATGACGTGTCACCCATTTCCTGTTTTCAGGAAGGCGCAAGAAGGAACCGGGGATTGCCTTTTGAAAAGCTGTCGTTATAGGCGACTACTATCTCCGGCTTTGATTTTATTTGATACATGTGACTATATCATCGTAAAGTATGTTTTTTCAATATAGTTTTATTAGATTTTTGAAATTTATTCGGGACGTTAGGCGTGTTGCATTGTGTGCCTTTGTTCAGGAAGGAGAGCTTCGCGCCACTTGGCTAGTGCGCTTGCTTATTCAAGAGGGAAAAAGGACGTTCTAAATCCAAACAACGATTGTTCTACAAGGGGACAAAGGGCCCCTTGTACAACATTCTGATGGAAGCTCATCAAAAGTAGGACCCATTTTATGATGCTATTTCATATAAGGGCCCCTTGTACAACATTCTGATGGAAGCTCATCAAAAGTAGGACCCATTTTATGATGCTATTTCATATATCTGTCGAACTGTGTACTATTAGTTTTGCGCCCAGGTTTTGGGCACTCGGTCGCCATAACGTAAGCCTTATGTCGTAATGAAGTTATTTTTAGAATTCTAACACGGCGATTGCATTAAGAACTAGTGTATCTATCATTTCCTATACAACATGTATTTTTTAGTTATGTTTATGAATAGCTATTTGGTCAGAATATGTGTGTCAGAAAAAGTGTCAGAAAAATATCCAGGCGTTGTGGGAAAAAGTAGCTACGTTAGCACAATGTATAACCACTGATTTCAGCTCTAAATATGCACATTTTCGAACAAAACATAAGTGTATGTATAACCTGATGTTATAGGACTGTCATCTGATGAAGCATATCAAGGTTAGTCAAAAATTATATATCTTTTGCTGGTTTGTTACGATCGCTAACTTTTGCTGCTGGGAAATGGCTTGTGTTTCTGGCTAT
The DNA here is from genome assembly GCF_016432855.1 of Salvelinus namaycush. NCBI lineage: Eukaryota > Metazoa > Chordata > Actinopteri > Salmoniformes > Salmonidae > Salvelinus > Salvelinus namaycush. The sequence continues at coordinate 6,514,045 of NC_052307.1, forward strand.
TGTGGTAAGCTAATATAATGCTATATTGTGTTTTCGCTGTAAAACACTTAAGAAATTGGAAATATTGGCTGGAATCACAAAATGCCTGTATTTTATTTGCTGTACACCATGTATTTTTCAGAAATGTTTTATGATGAGTATTTAGGTATTTGACGTTGGTGTCTGTAATTATTCTGGCTGCTTTCAGTGCAATTTCTGATTGTAGCTGCAATGTAAACTATGATTTATACCTGAAATATGCACATTTTTCGAACAAAACATAGATTTATTGAATAACATGTTATAAGACTGTCATCTGATGAAGTTGTTTGTTGGTTAGTTTGGTTGGTTCTTGGTTAGTTAGGTTGGCTTTGTGCATGCTACCTGTGCTGTGAAAAATGTCTGTCCTTTTTTGTATTTGGTGGTGAGCTAACATAAATATACGTGCTGTTTTCGCTGTAAAACATTTTAAAAATCGGACATGTTGGCTGGATTCACAAGATGTGTACCTTTCATTTGCTGTATTGGACTTGTTAAGCATAAACGCACATGCACAACGGAACATCCAATTAGGATTTATGCTAGGATCACTTAAGGGTCCAAGCAAAATACCAGCCTTAGTAAAATTGAACATTTACTTCTAGGCCTTTGTCGCTACAGCACTCACCAGTTTTCTTCCCAGAAGTCCATAGGTCATCCCTGTAGACTGCCCAAAACTAGTGCCTTACAGCTGTAAAGTTATCATATAGTTATCAACTTAGGATAGTGCCTAAGCAACACACCAAGTAGGAAAACCCTAGATATGGCATTAGAGACAATGCCATGATAGTCATTTTGCCAGAACATTGGACGTATATAGAATACAGTCCAATTAGATGATTTTTGTGTGAGAACTATGTTTTGTATATTTTTGTTTATGATTTCTTTCCTTGCCTATAATTGCCTATAATTTCCACCTTTTGTCTATTCCATTTGCACAACAGCATGTGAAATTTATTGTCAATCAGTGTTGCTTCCTAAGTGGACAGTTTGATTTCACAGAAGTGTGATTGACTTGGAGTTACATTGTGTTGTTTAAGTGTTCCCTTTATTTTTTTGAGCAGTATATATATATTTAATGAGTGTGTGTGCGTTGTTAACATCTGCCTAAGTTACTGCTCAGATCTTCCAGTCTGGACGACAACCAGACGACGGGTCCGGAACGGCGACCCCAAATCCGGACACCCACGGCCCATCCTTGTGGCGGCATGCCCGCTGTCAGAGAGCCTACCAAGGTAAACCACCAAGGGGGGGGACCACAACGGCGATCACCAACCAGGACATCCCCTGGCCCTTCCTGGGGTACTTTGCAGCTTCCAGGGAACCTACCAAGGTACATCACTAGAAGGGACCGCAACGGCGATCACCAACCGGACATCAACTGCCATCCTTGTGGTGGACTGCTCCGCTTTCAGAGAAGTCTACCAAGTTCAACCACCAGAGGGGACTGCAACGATGATCTACAAACAGGACACCACGTGTTCATGATTTTATGTTGATTTGTAACTTGCAGGACAAACAAGATCCAAACCACCAGGGGGGGTATGTCATGACGTTGCCTGCTTGGGTATTGCAAACCCCACCCCCTCTCCCTGCCTCTCCCTTTCCTCCTTCAACCCATGCTGTGATCACAGAGAGACGTCGTAAATTCCTGAGAATCTCCTCATGGCCAAACAGTATTAGGGAGAGGGTAAACTTTCAGGACAAAGGAATTCTCTTCCACCTCACAGAACTTGAGGTACGAACATATTTCATATTCCTGCAAAAGTATAAAAGATCGGTGGAGAGTCCAGCTATTAACATGCCCGTTTGTCCCCATGTGGGAAACTCATGAGAGACTGTGGGACTACATTACCATACCGCTGTTTATATAATAACCTCAGATATGAGGTTTACATCTGTTTGTTGTATAAAATGAATGAGTGAGTATGATACTGTTTGTATAATTGTGTAATATGATTTTGGACTGTTTAATGAAGAAAAATACAAATCCCGTTTGATTTGAACTAAACCCGAGGACCCGCCCCTGAGCCAGTTGGGTCAGACATCCAAGGACAGCCCCTTCCTGCTATCTGAATAAAAGTCAACTCTGAGAAATTACCATTAGACCATGTTTTTCTCCATTAGGAGGAGAACGAAGGTTAAGTAACATTGCTGAATCTTTAACCATACCACGTGGTTAAACTCTTAGACGATCAAGAACAAGTCCTTGATATTGACTACTAGTCTGCAGCTAGGAATTCGGAATCATTGAACGCGAAGAAAGACAACCGCCGAAACATCATTCTATAACGAATGTCACTCTGAAATATCCACAATAGCCAAGACAGACAGACAGGGCATATTTAGGGCATATTTCTCCCATTCCACTAGGGCATATTTCTCCCATTTCATGTAACCAATTTTAAGTTTGTTTGTTTATGCATTTCTGTGAATTAATTAGTTAGTAATAAATAAATGATTTAAGACAATTGATGTATGGATGACTCATAGTGAAGACTGGGTTCGTGCAGATAATCAACAATTTACGACGTTTGGAATGAGACTAACGTGAGGTAAAAATAAATAAATCATTAATCAGAAGACTATTGATCAGATATGAAAATATCTGAAAGGTTATATTGGGAAATTATAACTTTGTAATCTGACTACTTTCTCTGGTGCCCTCGAATTCATAGTTAATTAGTTACGTTATTACTCAGTTGATCACGTAATCCCTAATTACAGGAATCTTTGATAAAAACTATAAGTCTTCAATTTAATGATAGCAAAGACACGACATTTGTGACTTCTAAACGTAAGGCGCCAATGTAAACTCAGAATTTTGGATATAAATATGAACTTTACCGAACAAAACATACATGTATTGTGTAACATGAATTCCTATGAGTGTCATCTGATGAAGATCATCAAAGGTTAGTGATTAATTTTATCTATATTTCTGCTGTTTGTGAATCCTCTCTTTGGCTGGAAAAATGGCTGTGTTATTCTGTGAATAGGCACTCACCTAACATAATCGTTTGGTTTGCTTTCGTCGTAAAGGCTTTTTGAAATCGGACACTGTGGCTGGATTTACAACAAGTGTATCTTTAAAATGGTGTAAAATACATGTATGTTTGAGGAATTTTAATTATGGGATTTCTGTTGTTTTGAATTTGGCGCCCTGCAGTTTCACTGGCTGTTGAAGAGGTGGGACGCTACCGTCCCAAGCACCCGCAACACCATTCCCCACTTGTTAACAACAAGGACCTGTAACACCATTCCCCACGTGTTAACAACAAGGACCCGCAACACCATTCCCCACTTGTTAACAACACAAGGACCCGCAACACATTCCCCACTTGTTAACAACAAGGACCCGTAACACCATTCCCCACTTGTTAACAACACAAGGACCTGTAACACATTCCCCACTTGTTAACAACAAGGACCCGTAACACCATTCCCCACTTGTTAACAACAAGGACCCGCAACACCATTCCCCACTTGTTAACAACACAAGGACCTGTAACACATTCCCCACTTGTTAACAACAAGGACCCGTAACACCATTCCCCACTTGTTAACAACAAGGACCTGTAACACCATTCCCCACGTGTTAACAACAAGGACCCGCAACACCATTCCCCACTTGTTAACAACACAAGGACCCGCAACACATTCCCCACTTGTTAACAACAAGGACCCGTAACACCATTCCCCACTTGTTAACAACAAGGACCCGCAACATCATTCCCCACTTGTTAACAACAAGGACCTGTAACACCATTCCCCACTTGTTAACAACACAAGCATGCGCAACACCTTTCAACACGTGTTAACAACAAGGACCTGTAACACCATTCCCCACTTGTTAACAACACAAGCACCCGGAACACCATTCCCCACTTGTTAACAACACAAGGACCCGCAACTCCATTCCCCACTTGTTAACAACAAGGACCCGTAACACCTTTCCCCACTTGTTAACAACACAAGGACCCGTAACACCATTCCCCACTTGTTAACAACACAAGGACCCGCAACACCATTCCCCACTTGTTAACAACACAAGGACCCGCAACATCATTCCCCACTTGTTAACAACGAGGACCCGTAACACCATTCCCCACTTGTTAACAACACAAGGACCCGTAACACCATTCCCCACTTGTTAACAACACAAGGACCCGCAACACCATTCCCCACTTGTTAACAACAAGGACCCGTAACACCATTCCCCACGTGTTAACAACAGAAACACAATAGGCCACACAGATGAGCCCAAGGTGGATGGTGGTAGGGGGTAATGTTTCCAGAGGCTACACAGTCAAGCTCTCCTTTTAGTGAGTTCCTGTTGCATTCACAACATAGGGAATTGGAGTGTGATGTCTGCTCTGTCTCCTCACCGCAGAGACCTCTGGCCCGGTCTCCTCACCGCAGAGACCTCTGGCCCGGTCTCCTCATCACAGAGACCTCTGTTCCGGTCTCCTCACCGCAGAGACCGCTGGGGACTAACAGTGATGAAAGCCCTGCATAATTCCAGGTGCCAGATGTCAGTTTATTTAAAAAATCAAAAATCAAACTCCCAGCCTCCATTGTGTTTTCATGGTTGTTGTGTATATCGTCTCCTCCGGTTATATTTGCAGTATGTCTGTGTTTACAGGGAACGCTCAAGGAACACTCACTGCAGGGTAGTGGGTTCACATCAATAGTGTCCTGCCCCGACGATTCTCTAAACACTGACTGGAAAGTCAATGTGGCGCAGTGGTTCAATCAACACAGATGTCATGCTGACGGTGCAGGACCGTGTAGTGGCCCTCTGTGTGGGATGACGGCTCCGGGAAGGCCCTGTGTGCTGCCTGCCTGCCTGCCTGCAGTGTTTGCCAACGTGCTCATATAGAGGGGGATTACTATAAACACTGCAACAGGACAACTTTCCCTTTCCACACAGGCTCTCTAGGGACACCTAAGCATACACATTCAAAGTAATTGGAACATGACCCAACATGCTGCATAGGCCAAAGTGGTAATCGATTGTATACAACAGTACATGGGGCGTGCTCTTTCAGGGGACACCTCACAAGTTATGTTTATTTAGAAGACAACACCTAACAAAAGGCCTGCCTGTATATTAGAGAATTGAAATAACCCTTAGCCTTGGTAAACTCGTTACTGTGGCTACCAGTACTCCGAGCTTGTAAATCACACTGGCCAAAGTCATCGACATCTCCAATGACTCCAACCCTTCCATTGGGAAATGGAGCACACATGCAGACAGCAAAGAGTTTTGGGTTTGAGACCCAAAAACATATATCGGACTGAAGAATGCAGCACAAGTGTCAAGTTCCAACAGTATGAACTAGCTCCCATCACAAGCTCACAACTCTGGAGACAAGACAGAGGGGGGTATCTGCTGGCTGGGCTGTCTGATCCGTGTTTCAAAATCCTACCACCACAGTAGATGAGGAGTGTTCATCCCAAGTCATGTCATTTCACATGGTTAAAAAGGTTTCAGAAATGAACATATAGGTACTTTAAGCATACATATTGCAATTATGACAACAGTCGGATTGTTTGATGAAAATGCAACCAGAAGCTATTCTTTCCAAGTTACACAGCCATCAATGTGTTCAAAACGTTGCTCGTTTCAAAACAAAATTGGATTTCAAGGAAATAATGAGAAAATGCTGATGAATTGGATGCGTCAACTACTTTTAGTGCAAACATATTATTAATTTTTATTATTTCAGTTATTTCAAAATGAGCAGCATCAGTTTATCTTATTAATGAAGATATTTTTATGTGTATCTTATTACTGGCCAGAGCATCCTCATCAATTCTACTCACACAACTCCACAAATGACTTCATTAACATTACAATGATTTAATTGCTGGACCCTACCCAGAGGGTGGATAGCCAACCTTTAACAACAGAACTCATCTCTAGCAGGACACTGGTCAGCAGAGCTCAGACTGGATTGTTTTCATCAGCTGTACCAATATATAATTGGTTTTACGAATTACGTTGAACAAAAAGGTAATTGCTCTGTGACGGAGTTGGCCGTATCCCAAGCACATAAATCAGTTAAAATAATAACTGATAAAAATGGTCAAAATTCAATATGTACTTATTAAACAGATTGGTTTAAAGAGGTTAAAATACAGTCCATGCTAAAAGGTTATTAAAACAACAAACACCTTCCCTGCAGAGCATATAGCATGTCTTCTTGTTCAAAGTTTTATGACAGAGTACCCCTATTGGTACCGCGACATGCTGTAAGGGGTCTTCTTTGATATTATTGCGGTCCACAAACAAATGCTATAGGTGTATATCAGCCCAAATAATAACAAAAATAATTTTAGAAATACAACTAAACTCAATGTACTCCTTTATTCAGATTGAACTGCCAACGCCCAACGCCCTCCCTACAGGCTCTGGGGCCTGAGAAGGAAGACCTGCCAACGCCCTCCCTACAGGCTCTGGGGCCTAAGAAGGAAGACCTGCCAACGCCCTCCCTACAGGCTCTGGGGCCTGAGAAGGAAGAACTGCCAACGCCCTCCCTACAGGCTCTGGGGCCTGAGAAGGAAGACCTGCCAACGCCCTCCCTACAGGCTCTGGGGCCTGAGAAGGAAGACCTGCCAACGCCCTCCCTACAGGCTCTGGGGCCTGAGAAGGAAGACCTGCCAACGCCCTCCCTACAGGCTCTGGGGCCTGAGAAGGAAGACCTGCCAATGCCCTCCCTACAGGCTCTGGGGCCTGAGAAGGAAGAACTGCCAACGCCCTCCCTACAGGCTCTGGGGCCTGAGAAGGAAGACCATCTTCGGACAGTATTCTTTGCAATGTTTTGGAAGTGAAGTCGTGGAAATCCAAAAACCTTTCAGCCGCAGATACTACTGTCCAGTTTCTTTGACATTCTTTTCGTTTGCACAGTACAATTAAATCACATGCACGATAAACACCATAAAATCCACCTTCTTCACAATCAGCATATCAGTCTCCCTCAACTGTTGAACAACACTGAATCTACACAGTCTGAAAAGCATGTACCCCCATATCTTCAGCTCCCCTCACTCCTTCAACTATTTCACGTGCCTCAGGAGACTTGCTCTATAGCCCTGACCCTTGCCACCTCATACTTCTTTACCCTAACCGGGCACACCGGGGAATTGGGAACATGGTTGCCCTCACAATTACAACATCGTACAGCCTCAGATTCTTCAACAGCATTCCTTCAGCACACACTTGATACATGTCCATACCTTTTGCAATTGCAGCAAAACAACAGCTTGAACACAAAAGCTCTCACCGCATATCTAACAAACCCCATCTTCACCATTGAAGGGAGATACTCAAAGTCGAACATCAATAATACCCACAGGCTTTCTTCTTTTCCCACGACACGGTTCAGCCGGCGTGTTCCAACTACTCCTGGCATGCTGCTCGTAAACCACGAGGCCGCCACATCCAACACAACACCAGAGATGACACCTTTTAAAGGTGCTCTGCTACAAAAATCAAAACTCCCCACAAGTCGATAGTTTGTCGATCCTTAATGCCTTTTCCTTCTGCTCTTTTGACACAAAATAAATCAAAACAAAGCTACTTCTGATCACTCTGACCGACTCCACCTTTCCCAATGCATCCCTTACCATCCTGGATACTTCAAACGGATCTACCAAAAAGCATTATTGTTAGTGAACCTTATGCCAACCAAAAACCTATACTCATTAACAACTTCAGCCCTTTTTGTTCCATTTTCCTTTATCACTGTCCTCCACTCTTCAGCCAAACTGCAAGGATCCCACTCTCTCCACAAATCTCACTTCCACTGGGCCAGAATCATCCTTTACATCCTTGGAACAAGTCCCGAACTCGGCAGTCCTCACCACGGGTACTTCATCCACGCTCCCGTCAGGTTCCATCTCCAAGCTACTAGTGCACATATTCCTCTTTTTACACCAACCAACCAACCAACCTTCCTTCCTTCCTTCCTTCCTTCCTTCCTTCCTTCCTTCCTTCCTTCCTTCCTTCCTTCCTTCCTTCCTTCCTTCCTTCCTTCCTTCCTTCCTTCCTTCCTTCCGTCCTTCCTTCCTTCCTTCCTTCCTTCCTTCCTTCCTTCCTTCCTTCCTTCCTTCCTTCCTTCTAAACTCAACTACCGTATGTCTATCTCTTCCAGGTATTTTCTCTCCCACTGTTCAAACAGAGCACCTTTCAAGACACAAACCAATTAAGAGCAGGTGTGGCCAATTACTAGGCGTGGCCAACACCTGAAAACATGCGAATTGACAAGACAAACTACTGACTGAATGAAGTTGATGGTAAATGTATACATATGTGGAACAGTTTGAATAATGAAACCGTTTTGGGCCCAGAGTTCAGGTGGGCTTTCACGCTTCAGCAAACAGAGGAAAGGAGGGGTGCTCAACAGCAATGAAACAAATCAGTAGAATGGCATGCCAAGGAAAACTCTAATTCGAGGTAGAAATAAGTTGGAGCACTCAACAAAAAAAGGCAGAGCGATTTATTTTTGCTGACTTTAATCCATTGTACAGTAATGGAGGCTGCTGAGGAGAGGACGGCTCATAGTAATGTCTGGAATGGAGTCAATGGGATGGTATCAACCACATGGAAACCATGTTGGATGCCATTCCATTGACTCCATTCCAGCAATTATTATGAGCCGGCCTCCTCTCAGCAGCATCCACTGTTGTACAGGACGCGAAAAGGTTACTGACATTTCGACGTCAGGTTGACGTCTTCCTCAGAGTGACCTGACCATTGCACGTAGCTCCTATTCATAGCCCAATTATCACACAAGTAACACAATCACAAAATGTACAAGTGAAGATGCATTGAATGTCATCTTAACATGCTCTATCCTCAAACTAACCGATAAGGCCCGAGGGGGTGTGGTATATGGCCAATATACCACGGTTAAGGGCTGTTCTTCTGTACGATGCAACGCAGAGTGCCTGGATACAGCCCTTAGCTGTGGTATATTGGCCATATACCACAACCCCCGATGTGCCTTATAGCTATTATAAACTGGTTACCAATGTAATTAGAGCAGTAAAATACATGTTTTGTCATACCTGTGCTATACGGTCTGATATACCACGGATGTCAGCATTCAGGGCTCCACCCACCCACTTTATAATTGTATTTATAATCTTTGTTTTGTTTTTTATTATTTGGAACAACAAGTTTAAGAGCCACTAACACGGGACAACCAAGAGATTCATTCATTGGAAAACAAGACATATTGATTCAATGGGGTCTCTACAGTCTACACAGAAGAACTAGCTACCTCTGCTACCTCAGAAATGTAGTTAGCTTGCTCTGTGCATCTTCACCTCACTGTGTGTAGAGAACGAAGAAAACTTGAGACGATCCTCTACTTGATTCTCACAGACACAGTCCCAGAGGAAGCCCTTATTTTTTTATGTGGGGAGGCATTGCACAGCTCCACAAATCCCGAGTGCACAGCTCCCGAGTGGGGCAGCGGTCTAAGGCACTGCATCTCAGTGCTAGAGGCTGTATCACAACCGGCGGTGATTGGGAGTCCCATAGGGCGGCGCACAATTGGCCCAGCGTTGTCCGGGTTAGGGTTTGGCCATGGTAGGCCGTCATTGGAAATAAGAATTTGTTCTTAACTGACTTGCCTAGTTAAATAAAGGTTAAAAAGTTAATAAAACAGCAGAGCACAGCCGCAGACAGTGCACAGGTGGTCCAGGGGATGTCGTTGCTCTGTTTTCTCTGTGATCAGCCTCAGCGGCGCCACAGCCATAACACACTCGGCAGTCAATTCCGCCTGATCTTTATAGTATGAAGAATTCATTCTCTGATTTCCCACCTGTGTACCAAGCTGGTTTTAATTGCTTGCTCCAACTATAAAAGGGTAAATCCATTTGAATCCAATCACTATTTGACAGCGTCCCTTTAGATTTTTGCCCTTGGGAGAAGTGGTCAGAAAGTAACTTTTTGGACTTAATGCCAAAACATTCAGGAGATAAAGGTGCTCAAAGTTGACCCCTTTTGCATACTCCACCATATCATGAGACATCCATGTCTTCATCACTGGATAAGATAAACGTTGTCAAACTATTTTATAAATTCTGGCACATTTTTTAAAAATGAATGATATTAACCTTTAACGTCAATTATCTAAAAAAGCCTTTTCACATTCAAATAAGTTGTAGCTTAAACCCTACTTTACATCATCTGAGGTTTTTGTGTTGTTCCCCATCATCGTTTGAGACACAACATCCTTTTGAATAGAGGGTGGGGGGTCACTTAAATCATAGGTCCATTCTATGAACCTATTTCTATCCCTTCAGACCACTGCAATTTATCTGGCACACCATTGAAATGTAAATCTAATTACTACCACAAAGATGGCAGCAGGTATTAGTAATACTTCTATTATCTATATTTCTATGATTTCAATAGGTTTCCTATGGAGGATTGGCAGTATAATGTAAAACAACAAAAATTCCCATTCAAGTTAACATTCTCTGATATGTGGACCTCCATCCATCTTTGAAAGTTGAAATTTCAATAGTTTTACCATTTTAGTACATTTATCAACCCAAAACATGACACCTACCCTATATTGACATTTAAGGAAAAAACAAAAATGACATACTTTTTATTAAAAAAATATGTTTTCAAGAAATTATAAAACAGTTTGACAACCCTGTTCGTAAGCTTTCAAATGATATCAATCTCAACCTTTTATATTTACCAGAGATGAAGACATGGATGTCAAATGGTATGGTGGGGTATGCAAAATGGGTACATTTTGAGCACCTTTTGTCCTGAATGTTTTTTCATTCGGGTCCAAAGAGTCACTTTCTGAGCACTTCTACAATGGGTACATAAGTATGGAAGGTTTTGTTCAAATCAAAAGGGGTGCTGTCAAAAAGTAATCGCATTCAAATGGATTTACCCAAAATAGACATTTCCTACACACTGCAGTTCACTCTTATTTACAGACTAGAATCTTGCTGTTTCTACAGTGGAGTAATATACATTTCCTACACACTGTGGTTGATGCTTACTGTATTTACAGACGAGAAACTTGCTTTGTAGGGCTGTTTCTACCGTGGAGTAATATACATTTCCTACACACTGTGGTTGATGCTTACTGTATTTACAGACGAGAAACTTGCTTTGTAGGGCTGTTTCTACAGTGGAGTAATATACATTTCCTACACACTGTGGTTGATGCTTACTGTATTTACAAACTAGAATCTTGCTTTGTAGGGCTGTTTCTACAGTGGAGTAATATACATTTCCTACACACTGTGGTTGATGCTTACTGTATTTACAGACGAGAATCTTGCTTTGTAGGGCTGTTTCTACAGTGGAGTAATATACATTTCCTACACACTGTGGTTGATGCTTACCGGTACTGTATTTACAAACTAGAATCTTGCTTTGTAGGGCTGTTTCTACAGTGGAGTAATATACATTTCCTACACACTGTGGTTGATGCTTACTGTATTTACAGACGAGAATCTTGCTTTGTAGGGCTGTTTCTACAGTGGAGTAATATACATTTCCTACACACTGTGGTTGATGCTTACTGTATTTACAGACGAGAATCTTGCTTTGTAGGGCTGTTTCTACAGTGGAGTAATATACATTTCCTACACATGGTGGTTGATGCTTACTTTATTTACAGACGAGAAACTTGCTTTGTAGGGCTGTTTCTACAGTGGAGTAATATACATTTCCTACACACTGTGGTTGATGCTTACTGTATTTACAGACGAGAAACTTGCTTTGTAGGGCTGTTTCTACAGTGGAGTAATATACATTTCCTACACACTGTGGTTGATGCTTACCGGTACTGTATTTACAAACTAGAATCTTGCTTTGTAGGGCTGTTTCTACAGTGGAGTAATATACATTTCCTACACACTGTGGTTGATGCTTACTGTATTTACAGACGAGAAACTTGCTTTGTAGGGCTGTTTCTACCGTGGAGTAATATACATTTCCTACACACTGTGGTTGATGCTTACTGTATTTACAGACGAGAAACTTGCTTTGTAGGGCTGTTTCTACCGTGGAGTAATATACATTTCCTACACACTGTGGTTGATGCTTACTGTATTTACAGACTAGAAACTTGCTTTGTAAAGCTGTTTCTACAGTGGAGTAATATACATTTCCTACACACTGTGGTTGATGCTTACTGTATTTACAGACGAGAAACTTGCTTTGTAGGGCTGTTTCTACCGTGGAGTAATATACATTTCCTACACATGGTGGTTGATGCTTACTGTATTTACAGACGAGAAACTTGCTTTGTAGGGCTGTTTCTACCGTGGAGTAATATACATTTCCTACACACTGTGGCTGATGCTTACTGTATTTACACACTAGAAACTTTCTTTTTAGGGCTGTTTCTACAGTAACTTCAAAGAAAAGACAAACTAGCACCCTGCTCTTGCTAGTATCAATTTATTTTATTCAAGCTTACGTGTTGGCCTTTTGGCCTTCGTCAGAGCTTTTCTGGAATAGAATCAGGGAAGTCCAGGCATGTCTATCACACCACTCCATATTTTTCCTTGAGTACCCCATTATTAGCCCCAAAATTATTCTGCACAAAAATAACTATTTAAATTGACCCACTGGGCTAAAATGGACCAGTCCATCTGGCATTTGGCCTGTACTTTTCTGAATAGAATGCAACATAGTGACTTATAATGCACAGTGCCTTTGGAAAGTATTCAGACCCCTTGACTTTTTCCACATTTTGTTACGTTACAGCCTTATTCTAAAATTGATTAAATAAAAACATTTCCTGAGCAATCTATACACAATATCCCATAATGACAAAGCAAAAACTGTTTTTTGGGGGAATTTTTGCTAATTTATTAAAAATTTAAAAAATGAAATATCACATTTACATAGGAACCTGAAAGAGCTTGAGAGGATGTGTAGAGAAGAATGGTAGAAACTCCCCAAATACAGGTGTGCCAAGCATAGCGTCATACCCAAAAATAATCAATGCTGTAATCACTGCCAGAGGTGCTTCAACAAAGTACTGGGTAAAGTTTATTATTTATTATTTATTATGTAAATGTGATATTTCAGATTAAAAATAAAATAAAAATTAGCAAAAAATATATATTTAAAGTGTTTGCTTTGTCATTATGGGGTATTATGTGTAGATTGATGAGGGAATTTCTTTTTTTAAATACATTTTAGAATAAGGCTGAAACGTAACAAAATGTGGAAAAGGTCAAGGGGTCTGAATACTTTCCGAAGGCACTGTATGTGAACAATGTGGTAGTTAAACAAACATCTATTGTTTAATTTCATTCTAATGTAATTCAATTGCAATATTGTGGTTTGTTATTGAATAAGGTGAATAATTATAAATTCTGACCTTAATAATCAAAATAATACAGTTCACATTCCTTTCCTATTCAGTTAACCATGTGTACAAATTAAAACAAGAGTTCAACTTTGTAAATTGAAAATACTTTGTTAATAAATAAAGTATTCTAATCTATCAAAATGTCTTCCATGAGCTAACCTTTTAATGAGAAAACAAATCTGAAATTAATGACAGTGAGTGTGTGCGTGTGTGTGCGTGTGTGTGCGTGTGTGTGCGTGTGTGTGCGTGTGTGTGCGTGTGTGTCAGGCCCCTTACTATACAGTTCAGATGCTGCACTCATCCAACTGGATCCATAAACAGTGTCTTCCTGCTCAGAACATACCAATCAAGCTATTGTTCATTTTTAAATGTGTGATTTTGTTACTTGTGTGTTTCATTATTCAAACCATTCCATATACGTATACATTTACCATCAACTTCATCCAGTCAGTAGTTTGTCATTTTGAATCTTTACAGACGCATGATGATCAGGGTCATATGTGGGGTGCATCATCCAATCACGAGTGGCTCTAATGCTGTCTGAAAGAAGCCATTTGGAAATTAATATGATCTGTGATCAGGGAGCCTTCCCTGGCTAACACGGCATCCCACGGGGCACTGCAGTGCACAGGGCCTCCAGACTGGAGCTCTGCAGCTCCACCACTCCCCAACTACCTGCTGGCAGTGCTGTGCAGCCGTCTTTATCGACCTGGCCAAGGCGTTTGACTCTGTCAATCTGTCAATTCTTACCGGCAGACTCAACAGCCTTGGTTTCTCAAATGACTGCCTCGCCTGGTTCACCAATTACTTCTCAGATAGAGTTCAGTGTGTCAAATGGGAGGGCCTGTTGTCAGGACCTCTGGCAGTCTCTAAAGGGGTGCCACAGGGTTCAATTCTCGGGCCGACTCTTTTCTCTGTTTATATCAATGATGTCGCTCTTGCTGCTTGTGATTCTCTGATCCACCCCTACGCAGACGACACCATTCTTTATACTTTCGGCCCTTCTTTGGACACTGTGTTAACAAACCTCCAGACGAGCTTCAATGCCAAACTCCTTCCATGGCCTCCAACTGCTCTTAAATGCTAGAAAAAACTAAATGCATGCTCTTCAACCGATCGCTGCCCGCACCTGCCCGCCCGTCCAGCATCACTACTCTGGACGGCTCTGACTTAGAATATGTGGACAACTACAAATACCTAGGTGTTTGGTTAGACTGTAAACTATCCTTCCAGACTCACATTAAGCATCTCCAATCCAAAATTAAATCTAGAATCGGCTTCCTATTTCGCAACAAAGCCTCCACTTATGCATACCCTCGTAAAACTGACTATACTACCGATCCTTGACTTCGGCGATGTCATTTACAAAATAGCGTCCAACACTCTACTCCGCAAATTGGATGTAGTCTATCACAGTGCCATCCATTTTGTCACCAAGGCCCAATATACTACCCACCACTGCGACCTGTATGTTCTTGTTGGCTGGCCCTCACTTCATATTTGTCGCCAAACCCACTGGCTCCAGGTCATCTATAAGTCTTTGCTAGGTAAAGCCCCGCCTTATCTCAGGTCACTGGTCACCATAGCAACACCCACCCGTAGCACGTGCTCCAGCAGGTATATTACACTGGTCATCCCCAAAGCTAACTCCTCCTTTGGCCGCCTTTCCTTCCAGTTCTCTGCTGCCAATGACTGGAACGAATTGCAAAAATCATTGAAGCTGAAGACTTATATTTCCCTCACTAACTTTAAGCATCAGCTGTCAGAGCAGCTTACCGATCACTGTACCTGTACACAGCCCATCTGTAAATAGCCCATCCAACTACCACATCCCCATATTGTTATTTATTTTTTGCTCCTTTGTACCCCAGTATCTCTACTTGCACATCATCTTCTGCACATCTATCACTCCAGTGTTAATGCTAAATTGTAATTATTTCGCTACTGTGACCTATGTATTGCCTTACCTCCCTAATCTTACTACATTTGCACACACAGTATATAGATTTTTCTATTGTGTTATTGGCGGTACGTTTGTATATCCCATGTGTAACTCTGTGTTGTTTGTGTCGCACTGCTTTGCTTTATCTTGGCCAGGTTGCAATTGTAAATGATAACTTGTTCTCAACTGGCCTACCTGGTTAAATAAAGGTGTAATAAAAATAAAATAAAAAAACGACCTGCTGGCCTCCTGGGCCTCTGTCTATCTCCTCCAGCACTTCCTTCTCTCTTAGACCGTCTTCTCTATGCCTCGCAGCCAAACAGGGAGAGAAACCAGCTTCAAACGCTGGCCCTGCACAGCGAGTTCAAGCTTAAGGAGTTTGTCTATCTCAGCGGAGCAGAGAGCAGTGGGAGAAAAGGCTTTGCCTGTGTTCTTCCCCGATGAAGACACAGAATGAAAGAGGGGTCGATGGGTATTCTCCCAAGGCAGATGGTTGCCTCCCACAATGTACCCAATTCTACCTCATCCAGTCTACATGAAGTAGGACATCATCCAGTCTGCATGTAGAGGACGTCATCCAGTCTGCACGTAGAGGACGTCATCCAGTCTGCACGTAGAGGACGTCATCCAGTCTGCACGTGGAGGAGGTCATCCAGTCTGCACGTAGAGGACGTCATCCAGTCTGCACGTAGAGGACGTCATCCAGTCTGCACGTAGAGGACGTCATCCAGTCTGCACGTAGAGGACGTCATCCAGTCTGCATGTAGTAGGACTTCAGTTTGGAGGAGTGAACTTCAGTTTGGAGGAAAAGGAGGAGTTGAGAGACCTGGCTTTCCTATGTAACTACCTACGTCACTACCTACGTCACTACCTACGTCACTATAGGGCTCCTGAGTGGTTCAGCGGCCTACGGCACTGCAACACAGTGCTAGAGGCATCACTTCAGACCCTGGTTCAATCCTGGGCTGTATCACAACTGACCGTGATCGGGAGTCCCATAGGGTGGTGCACAATTGGCCCAGCGTCATCCTGGTTAGGCCTGGGACAAGTACCTTAGAGTGTCTAGTTTGAGAAACAGACACCTCACAAGTCCTCAACTGGCAGCTTCATGAAATAGTATCTGCAAAACACCAGTCTCAACATCAACAGTGAAGAGGTGATTCTGGGATGCTGGCCTTCTAGGCAGTTCCTCTGTCCAGTGTCTGTGTTCTTTTGCCCATCTTAATCTTTTATTTTTATTGGCCAGTCGGAGATATGGCTTTTTCTTTGCAACTCTTCCTTTCAGAAGAACGGTCTTTGTTTCTGGCCATTTTGAGCCTGTAATCGAACCCACAAATGCTGATGCTCCAGATACTCAACTAGCCTAAAGATGGCCAGTTTTATTGCTTCTTTAATCAGACAACAGTTTTCAGCTGTGCTAACATAATTGCAAAAGGCTTTTCTAATGATCAATTAGCCTTTTAAAATGATAAATTTAGATTAGCTAACACAACGTGCCATTGGAACACAGGAGTGATGGTTGCTGATAATGGGCCTCTGTACGCCTATGTAGATATTCCATTAAAAAAATTCCAGCTACAATAGTCATTTACAACATCTACACTGTATTTCTGATCCATTTGATGTTATTTTAATGGACAAAAAAAGTAGATTTTCTTTCAAAAACAAGGACATTTATAAGACTACAAACTTTTGAACGATAGTGTACGTTTGGAGGAACGGTCTTTGGTAACGCAGCACTCTTTAGAGATGGGAATGGATACTTGAACAAGCGAAATGAAGTACGCGGGTAGGCATATGTGTGTATGTTTTAGGAGCTGAAGGATATTATCAATTCAAGGCACTCTGAAGAATATACTATTTATGGATAGGCTACTTTGCAAGGCCAGGATAAAAAACAACGCATAGCCGTCGAAGCAGCTTTCATAATAGTAGCTAGGCCTTGGGTAAGGATAGCCTATGGAGAGCTTGGTTTTTATTCATATGAAACGGAAAACAAGCAATCTGTTTTTTAAAACACCAACAATATTTCTAAATAGGATGGGGTCAAAAGCATGATATGATAAATCGCTTCTCTCGTTCCATGTCACTATGTGCAAACGTAGGCTTAAATGTCTATACGAATAACGTCTATACAAAATACTAGGCTTCTGTCAATTGTATCGTTGCCTATGTGTGAGGCATATAAAAAAATCTGCCATTTATACGGCATTATAGGACGACTGAATAGTTTGGAGGAGCTTGTCTTTGGTAATCAGGCGAGGGGCGCTCTTTGAAAATGGGGATGGATAGCATACTTAAAAAAGCAAAATTAAGTATGCAGGTATGTGAATTGTGTGTAATGAAATTGCATGAGGACAAAAACCTCCAAAATATTTCCAAGCACTCTCAGAAGACCATTTAAAAGCTCTTTAATCATAGGCTTCTTGGCTAATGGCCAGGATAAATAACAGCACCAATGTGATCCTGCTAAACCAGCCTTGATTAAGGGGAGGATAGGTTGTGCTTGGTTTTTTATATAAAATGAAATGAAATTGGGAGAAACCAATAGTGCTTTATGTTTATAAATACGAGACTCACCGGCACAAAAGACACATCTCTCCTTCTATGGGCACTGTGCGTCATGGCTGGATAGGCTGTGCTTCCTCTCTCAAAATACATGCCATTATCAACTGTTACATGTTAAGACCTGCTTTTTGTGGGTATTAAAACTTGTGCGCTTATTTTTAAGGACACGCCTCAAGTATTGCCACCCCTCTCCATCAGCACAAGCGAGCTGATGTTAGACAGGTAAATTGCCAAACCTGGGGTTAGGGCTGAACAATTCCTGTGTGTTTGACTCATGCACCTCCTTAGCGCAAACCAAAAATATAAATATTTGAACTTACTATTTCAGCCTGAACTGTAAATGATTAAACATGAATATAGGAATGTCGTTAGCATTTGCAGAATTCAGTGTAGGATGTAGGATCTTAATTTTGATCACAGGAAATATAAATCTTGTAGTGTATTTTAGGTTTTAAAATGTTTCTGAAGTTTGTAATTTCCACTTTAAGATTTCAGACTTCATTTTCCCTGAGGAAAAATGTATCACCCCTACAAAAATGTCCATTAATTATAACCCATATAATAATTCACATTTCCTCTTGCTGCAGGATTATTTTCCTGCTGTAGCAAACTGCCTCAAATTAAGATCCTACATCTGTAGCTGAGCAAAGCACATTTAAAGACTTGTACTGTTTTGAATGTATCTTGTTTTTTGGGGGTGTGGGGGGGGGGGGGGGGGGGGGGGGGTAGAGTTGGAGTTGTTTTAAGAGTTGTTTTTAATCAGTGTGGTTCATGCAATCTTGCTGAAGACTGACCCTCAGGCCTGGTGTCACAGTGTTTCAGTGTTTGAGAAGTGAGGGACAGTGTAGTCTCTTGGATGATGATCAAGCTGGGAGATACACTTCACACCCTTCACTTTTGCAACTTCAAACTCACATCACCACTCTGAAAGTTCTGGCCCAGAGCATAGTCTTTTAGCTACCTCAGTCCAAAATACTCCCATCTGTCACATTGACACCTCTCATGACCTTTCACCCAGTCCTTACACACCCAGAAGACAGACGAATCATCTCTGCCTGTTGTTATACCTCCCATGACCTTTCAAACTGACACCCGGTCCTTACACACCCAGAAGACAGACAAATCATCTCTGCCTGCTGCTATATCTGTTTCATCAATGCTGTCTACTAACAGAGAGACGGATGGATGGACAGACCGACAATGGTACGACTACAAGATCAGAGATAGTAGGAGATATCAACACCTCAACAGGGGGAGAGGAGGGGAGTTCTACTGAGATATCAGCCTCTCTACTGGGAGAGGAGTTATATTGAGATATCAGCCTCTCTACTGGGAGAGGAGTTCTACTCAGATATCAGCCTCTCTACTGGGAGAGGAGTTCTACTGAGCTATCAGCCTCTCTACTGGGAGAGGAGTTCTACTGAGATATCAGCCTCTCTACAGGAAGAGGAGTTCTACTGAGATATCAGCCTCTCTACAGGAAGAGGAGTTCTACTCAGATATCAGCCTCTACAGGAAGAGGAGTTCTACTGAGATATCAGCCTCTCTACTGGGAGAGGAGTTCTACTGAGATATCAGCCTCTCTACTGGGAGAGGAGTTCTACTGAGATATCAGCCTCTCTACAGGAAGAGGAGTTCTACTGAGATATCAGCCTCTCTACAGGAAGAGGAGTTCTACTGAGATATCAGCCTCTCTACTGGAAGAGGAGTTCTACTGAAATATCAGCCTCTCTACAGGAAGAGGAGTTCTACTGAGATATCAGCCTCTCTACTGGGGAGAGGAGTTCTACTGAGATATCAGCCTCTCTCCTGGGGAGAGTAGGCAAGTTCTTCTGTACATTTTTGAGCTGATGTGGCCAATTACTAAGGTGTGGCGGATGGCTGGATGGATGGCTGGATGGAGAAGTACAGTTACTGAGAGGTGTGGCGGATGGCTGGATGGACGGATGGAGAAGTACAGTTACTGAGAGGTGTGGCGGATGGCTGGATGGACGGATGGAGAAGTACAGTTACTGAGGTGTGGCGGATGGCTGGATGGACGGATGGAGAAGTACAGTTACTGAGGTGTGGCGGATGGCTGGATGGCTGTATGCGTGGATGGATGGATGGATAGATGGATGGATGGAGTAGTACACAGTTACTGAGGTGTGGTGGATGGATGGAGAACACAGTACACAGCGAGGAGGGAAACATGGGAAATGCTAATCTGCTGGCGTGGAGCATTGCACCATGGGAGGAATGAGCTGTGCTGATCCACAGAGGCATGGTGAGGCATGACAAGAGACACGGAGCTGCCCGCTGTAATCCTGGGTTTACCTGCTGTAATGCAGCTTAGACCTGAGGGGCTAGGGTTGGATGGAGACGGGGGAGCAGGCGGAGGGAGAGGGAGATGGAGAGGGAGAGGGAGAGGGAGGGGGGAGGTTGGCCACCCAGGGTGGTGGGGGGGAGGGGGGGGCTGCAGCGTATCTTGGCTAAGGAGGGTTGGTGGAATCGTGGACCAATAAGATTGGTTTCCTGGCTGTAATCACTTTAGTATGTGTGACTCCAACCACACAGCTGCATAACTGGGGCATGAAAATACACACATCCATCTCCCCAGACTACAGTATCAGTATATCTATTCAAGGCATTGTGACTCATACACTCTAAAAGATTATTCCATCATGATTGTTGAGAAATTCATTCTTCTGTTACTTTGTATGGTTTGGTTTGCATATTATTGTGTTACTTTTATTATTACTTTTTATTTTAGTCAATATTTTCTTCTTCTTGACCTGCACTGTTGGTTAAGGGCTTTTAAGTAAGCATTTCACGGTAAAGTCTACACTTGTTGTATTCGGTGCATATGACAAATAAAGTTTGATTTGAAATGAGATTTTGAACTATTCTGTGTCTGTCCCCAAAGCCTACATAGTTTTTATAGAACTAACACATAGGTAGGTGATATAAAACAGGATTTTTGTTTTCTTTTGTAATTAATACTAAATCACATGTCAAACTCATTCCACGGAGGGACGACTGTCTGAGGGTTTTCGCTCCTTCCCTGTACTTGATTGATGAATTAAGGTCACTAATTAGTAAGGATCTCCCCTCACCTGGTTGTCTAGGTCTTAAATGAAGACAAAAAACAAAAAACAGCAGACACTAGGCCTTCTACGGAATGAGTTTGACACCCTGCTCTAAATAGAAAGTAACAACGAGAACGAGCAATACATTGAACAGTCACAAATCATCTAAAAATAATATTTCAACAATTATTTTAAGAGATGATTTGTGCAAAACCTTAATACATGCAAACGGGTGGGGATTAACTTAAAACTCTACTATTTCAGTCACTCCTTGTCCAAAGACTGCTTTAAAAGTAAGGAAACAAACATTTAAATGTATACAGTCATGCGTGCAAACATCCTTCATATGGGTGGCCCACAATTCTGCCGTTGCAAGTCCCCCCCCCACCCCCCCCCCCCCCCCCCACACACACACACACACACACACACACACACACACACACACACACACACACACACACACACACACACACACACACACACACACACACACACACACACACACACACACACACCTCTCTCATATCTCTCCAGACTGCTATGTTTAACCCCAGAACACTGACAGGGCTCCTCTCAGTCCGCTACACACCCAGGAGGACCGACACCATTAATAAAATAATAAACAGATGCTTAGCATCATCCATTTAGTAGAAGACCTCTGTCAGATACAGGGGATATCTCTATTGCACAAATAACTAAATCCAGTTGCTAGAGCTCAGTCTGACACAGTCTAAACACACTGTTGAAAAGGGATGTGTGGCTGCATCCCAAATGGCATCCTTTTTCACACATAGTGCACTACTTTTGACCAGGTCCCAGAGGGAATAGGGTGCCATTTGGAACGCACAAATAGATACAGTGAGCTCCAAAAGAACTGGGACATATTTTGTGTTGTTTCGTCTCTGTACTCCAGCAATTTAGATTTGAAATTATACCATATTTGGTCCCATATCACAAGCAATGACTACATCAAGCTTGTGACTCTACACATTTGTTGGATGCATTTGCTATTTGTTTTGGTTGTGTTTCAGATAATTTTGTGCCCAATTGAAATTAATGGTAAATAATGTATTATGCCATTTTGGAGTGACTTTTACTGTAAATAACAATGGAGTATGTTTCTTAGCACTTTTAATGTGGATGGTAATTACAGATAATCATGAATGAATCGTGAATAATGATAAGTGAGAAAGTTACAGAGGCATAAATATCATAACTGTCCAAAAAATACTAACCACCCCTGTTATTGTAATGGTGAGAGGTTAAAATGTCTTGGGGATATGATATGTGTGCATCTGTAACTTTCTCACGCATCATTATTCACTATTCAAATTGTCAAAGACCCCAGCCACCCCAGTCATAGACTGTTCTCTCACTTGCATGGCAAGTGGTACCGGAGTGCCAAGTCTAGGACAAAAAGGCTTCTCAACAGTTTTTACCCCCAAGCCATAAGACTTCTGAAATATTTACCCGGACTATTTGCATTGTGTGCCCCCCCCCAACCCCTCATTTACGCTGCTGCTACTCTCAGTTTATCTTATATGCATAGTCACTTTAACCATACATCCATGTACATACTACCTCAATTGGCCCGACCAACCAGTGCTCCCGCACATTGGCTAACTGGGCTATCTGCATTGTGTCCCACCTCCCGCCAACCCCTCCTTTTACGCTACTGCTACTCTCTGTTTATCATATATGCATAGACACTTTAACCATACCTACATGTACATACTACCTCAATTAGCTTGACTAACCGGTGCCTGTATATAGCCTCGCTACAGTAGAAACAATGGCTTGCGAAAGTATTCACCCATCCTTGGCATTTTTCCTATTTTTTTGCCTTACAACCTGGAATTAAAATATATTTTTTTGTGGGTATGTACCATTTGATTTCCACAACATGCTTACCACTTTGAGGATGGAACATATTTTTTCTTGTGAAACAAACAAGAAATAAGACAAAAAAACTGAAAACTTGAGCGTGGATAACTATTCACCCCCCAAAAGTCAATACTTTGTAGATCCACCTTATGCAGCAATTACAGCTGCACGTCTCTTGGGGTATGTATCTATAAGCTTGGCACATCTAGCCACTTGGATTTTTGCCCATTCTTCAAGGCAAAACTGCTCCAGCTCCTTCAAATTGGATGGGTTCCGCTGGTGTACAGCAATATTTAGGGCATACCACAGATGCCTAATTGAGGTCTGGGCTTTGACTAGGCCATTCCAAGACATTTAAATGTTTCCCCTTAAACCACTTGAGTGTTGCTTAAGCAGTATGCTTAGGGTCATTGTCCTGCTGGAAGGTGAACCTCTGTCCCAGTCTCAAATCTCTGGAAGACTGAAACAGATTTCCCTCAAGATTGTCACTGTATTTAGCGCCCTCCATCATTCCTTCAATTCTGACCAGTTTCCCAGTCCCTGCCGATGAAAAACATGATGCTGCCACCACCATGCTTTACTGTGGGGATGTTGTTCTCGGGGTGATGAAAGTTGTTGTGTTTGCACCAGACATAGGGTTTTCCTTGATAGCCAAAAAGCTCAATTTTAGTCTCATCTGACCAGAGTACCATCTTCCATATGTTTGGGGAGTCTCCCACATGCCTTTTGGCGAACACCAAACGTGTTTGCTTATTTTTTTCTTTAAGCAAAGGCTTTTTTCTGGCCACTCTTCCACAAAGCCCAGCTCTTTGGACTGTACGGTTCCATGGACAAATACTCCAATCTCCGCTGTGGAGCTTTGCAGCTCCTTCAAGGTTATCTTTGGTCTCTTTGTTGCCTCTCTGATTAATGCCCTCCTTGCCTGGTCTGTGAGTTTTGGTGGGCGGCACTCTCTTGGTAGGTTTGTTGTGGTGCCATATTCTTTCAATTTTTTAATAATGGATTTAATGGTGCTCCGTGGGATATTCAAAGTTTCAGATATTTTTTTATAACCCAACCGTGATCTGTACTTCTCCACAACTTTGTCCCTGACCTGTTTGGAGAGCTCCTTGGTCTTCATGGTGCTGCTTGCTTGGTGGTGCCCCTTGCTTAGTGGTGTTAGAGACTTTGGGGCCTTTCCAAACAGGTGTATATATGCTGAGATCATGTGACAGATCATGTGACACTTAGATTGCACACAGGTGGACTTTATGTAACTAATTATGTGACTTCTGAAGGTAATTGGTTGCACCAGATCTTATTTAGGGGCATAATAGCAAAGGGGGTGAATACATACAGTTGAATTCGGAAGTTTACATACACCTTAACCAAATACATTTAAACTCAGTTTTTCACAATTCCTGACATTTAATCCTAGTAAAAATTCCCTGTTTTAGGGCAGTTAGGATCACCACTTTATTTTAAGAATGTCAAATAACAGAATAATAGTAGAGGGAATGATTTATTTCAGCTTTTATTTCTTTCATCACATTCCCAGTGGGTCAGAAGTTTACATACACTCAATTAGTATTTGGTAGCATTGCCTTTAAATGATTTAACTTGGGTCAAACGTTTTGGGTAGCCTTCCACAAGCTTCCCTCAATAAGTTGGGTGAATTTTGGCCCATTCCTCCTGACAGAGCTGGAGTAACTGAGTCAAGTTTGTAGGCCTCCTTGCTCACACACATGTTTTCAATTATGTCCACATATTTTCTATAGGATTGAGGTCAGGGCTTTGTGGTGGCCACTCCAATACCTTGACTTTGTTGTCCTTAAGCTATTATGCCACAACTTTGGAAGTATGCTTGGGGTCATTGTCCATTTGGAAGACCCATTTGCGACCAAGCTTTAACTTCCTGACAGATGTCTTGAGATGTTGCTTCAATATATCCACATAATTTTCCATCCTCATGCTGCCATCTATTTTGTGAAGTGCATCAGTCCCTCCTGCAGCAAAGCACCCCCACAGCATGATGCTGCCACCCCCGTGCTTCACGGTTGGGATGGTATTCTTCGGCTTGCAAGCATCCCCCTTTTTCCTCCAAACATAACGATGGTCATTATGGCCAAACAGTTCAATTTTCATTTCATCAGACCATCGGACATTTCTCCAAAAAGTACGATCTTTGTCCCTATGTGAAGTTGCGAACCGTAGTCGGGCATTTGTATTGTGGTTTTGGCACAGTGGCTCCTTCTTGGCTGAGCGGCCTTTCAGGTTATGTCGATATAGGACTCGTTTTACTATGTATATAGATACTTTTGTACCTGTTTCCTCCAGCATCTAGGTCCTTTGCTGTTGTTCTGGGATTCATTTGCAATTTTCTCACCAAAGTACGTTAATCTCTAAGAGACAGAATGAGTCTCCTTTCTGAGCGGTATGACGGCTGCGTGGTCCCATGATGTTTATACTTGCGTACTATTGTTTGTACAGATGAATGTCGTACCTTCAGGCATTTGGAAATTGCTCCCAAGGATGACCCAGACTTGTGGAGGTCTACAATTTTTTTTCTGAGGTCTTGGTGGATTTCTTTTGATTTTCCCATGATGTCAAGCAAAGAGGCACTGAGTTTGAAGGTAGGCCTTGAAATACATCCACAGGTACACCTTCAATTGACTCAAATGATGTCAATTAGCCTATCAGAAGCTTCTAAAGCCATGACATCATGTTCTGGAATTTTCCAAGCTGTTTAAAGGCACATTCAACTTAGTGTATGTAAACTTCTGACCCACTGGAATTGTGATACAGTGAATTATAAGTGAAATAATCTGTCTGTAAATCATTGTTGGAAAAATTACTTGTGTCATGCACAAAGTATATGTCCTAACCGACTTGCCAAAACTATAGTTTGTTAACAAGACATTTGTGGAGTGGTTGAAAATCAAGCTTTAATGACTCCAACCTAAGTGTATGTAAACTTCCGACTTCAACTGTATGTATATTATAGATTTGTTTTTTTAGAATTTGTATTGTTTTTATTTTACTTGGTCCCCACACCCCCTCAATGGTCATGCTTCTCCCCCTATGCTCATTTCCCCACACTCCCTAAACAGTCTTTACTCTGCCTCCACCCCAATGGACATTTAATTATTCATCACTGCTACAGATCTGATGTATGTTGTGCTATTTATATTTATAGATTATTTTATTTCACGCTACTACCTGTAATCACACCTGCAACTGTGTATGTGTGACTAAGTAGCCTAGTGGTTAGAGCGTTGGACTAGGAACTGAAAGTTTGCAAGACTGAATCCCCAAGCTGACAAGGTATAAATCTGTCGTTCTCCCCATGAACAAGGCAGGCACTGTTCCTAGGCCGTCATTGAAAATAAGAATTTGTTCTTAACTGACTTGCCTAGTTAAATAAAGGTTTAAAAAAAGCACTCAATCTGTAGGTCTGCGGATCAGTTTTATATACTGTATATTTTTCGGAGCTCAACTTACTGTTGAGAGTTAGAATAGTAGAATATACAAGGTGCAATTTAAAAATTTTGTTGTGATTCAGTAGTTTTTCTCTTGTTATGTCAGTCACTGACAGTCACTCAATTAGCCATGTCAGCTAACATTTTTAAGATTGGTAAGTTAGTCTAGCGTCCAGCTATGTAAACTTGTCGTAAGCATGGTGGATTTTACCAACCGAGGGGCATTGGCCATCAGACATCTTATTAAAAACTGCAAACATTTGTCTCCACCCAATCGCAAAATGTGTAGAATTGCAGATAATTAGCTGTAAAATTGCTAAATCTTTTCTCCACACCATGGCAAAATGTGGAGCAAATTTGCCACTCGGGGACCCACGAGCCACAGCGGCCACTCATGATGAGTTCTGATTTTTTGTGGCCCCCCCAACCCCATCAGAGTTGCACATCCGTGATCCATTTCAAACGTTTGTTTGAGACTGTCAGAGAAGCGTGTGCTTGTATTCATGTTATTTGTTTTGGTTTGGTTCTATCAGTGCGCTATGTTGCCGCATTACCAGTCCCTGATGGGGATTGACTCATTTGTTTGACACCAGGTGACAGAATGGCCATGTGGTGACATGGGGCAATGTGGGGCATCCCATCGTCTCCTCTTGGCCAAAGGTTACCTGAGAATGAGAGCGAGGGCTGCCGACCGCATCACATCAGATCTGTCTCCACTGTTGTTGTCCCCTAGTACCAATAGCCCTTTGGTCAGCAGCGTTAGCCTAGCACACAGCATAGTGGGAGTGACAGACTCCTCAACTCACAAGGACAACAACGCTCCACAAAGTCTTACACCTGTCTTTGAATCTCTCTTCTGCCCAACAGGCAAACCTGTTTGAAATGGAAACATTATGGCAATATTACAACCTGTTTAGAGCCAGCACACGTTGTAATCTGGTTGCAATGACGTCAGTACTGTACAACCAGTTTCGTCCACCGGGTAAGAATCTCCATTTTGTCTCTATTTGTCAGATAAAGCCCTTGTTTCTTAATAAATGGCTGTTGAATACAACACATTGATGAAGATTTCATAATAGTCAGCTGGGGCTTTAGTAGAACAGATGGACTGTCTTAGCCAGCCTATTAGTATGAATATTCATATAAACACTGTGATCTGACTTAGCCAGCCTACTAGTATGAATATTCATAGAAACACTGTGATCTGACTTAGCCAGCCTATTAGTATGAATATTCATATACACACCGTGATCTGACTTAGCCAGCCTATTAGTATGAATATTCATATACACACCGTGATCTGACTTAGCCAGCCTATTAGTATGAATATTCATATACACACCGTGATCTGACTTAGCCAGCCTATTAGTATGAATATTCATATAAACACCGTGATCTGACTTAGCCAGCCTATTAGTATGAAAATTCATATAAACACTGTGATCTGACTTAACCAACAGAGACATAGCCTACGTCCCAAATGGGCAAAGTACTGTCGCTCAATATACAGGGAACAGGGTGCTATTTGAGACACATACAGTACTTAGACCTAGCCATGACCCCGTCTCAACACAGCATGACCCCGACTCAACACAGCATGACCCCGTCTCAACACAGCATGACCCCGTCTCAACACAGCATGACCCCGTCTCAACACAGCATGACCCCGTCTCAACACAGCATGACCCCGTCTCAACACAGCAGAATAATGACCTAGACATGACCCCGTCTCAACACAACAGAATAATGACCTAGACATGACCCCGTCTCAACACAACATGACCCCGTCTCAACACAACATGACCCCGTCTCAACACAGCAGAATAATGACCTAGACATGACCCTGTCTCAACACAGCAGAATAATGACCTAGACATGACCCCGTCTCAACACAGCAGAATAATGACCTAGACATGACCCCGTCTCAACACAGCATGACCCCGTCTCAACACAGCATGACCCCGTCTCAACACAACATGACCCCGTCTCAACACAGCATGACCCCGTCTCAACACAGCAGAATAATGACCTAGACATGACCCGGTCTCAACACAACATGACCCAGTCTCAACACAACATGACCCCGTCTCAACACAGCATGACCCCGTCTCAACACAACATGACCCCGTCTCAACACAGCAGAATAATGACCTAGACATGACCCCGTCTCAACACAACAGAATAATGACCTAGACATGACGACGTCTCAACACAGCATGACCCCGTCTCAACACAGCATGACCCCGTCTCAACACAGCATGACCCCGTCTCAACACAGCATGACCCCGTCTCAACACAACATGACCCCGTCTCAACACAGCAGAATAATGACCTAGCCATGACCCCGTCTCAACACAGCATGACCCCGTCTCAACACAGCAGAATAATGACCTAGACATGACCCCGTCTCAACACAGCAGAATAATGACCTAGACATGACCCCGTCTCAACACAGCAGAATAATGACCTAGACATGACCCCGTCTCAACACAGCATGACCCCGTCTCAACACAGCATGACCCCGTCTCAACACAGCATGACCCCGTCTCAACACAGCATGACCCCGTCTCAACACAGCAGAATAATGACCTAGACATGACCCCGTCTCAACACAACAGAATAATGACCTAGACATGACCCCGTCTCAACACAACATGACCCCGTCTCAACACAGCATGACCCCGTCTCAACACAGCATGACCCCGTCTCAACACAGCATGACCCCGTCTCAACACAGCAGAATAATGACCTAGCCATGACCCCGTCTCAACACAGTAAAATAATGACCTAGACATGACCCTGTCTCAACACAGCATGACCCTGTGTCAACACAGCATGACCCCGTCTCAACACAGCATGACCCTGTGTCAACACAACAGAATAATGACCTAGACACGACCCCGTCTCAACACAGCATGACCCTGTCTCAACACAGCATGACCCCGTCTCAACACAGCATGACCCCGTCTCAACACAGCATGACCCCGTCTCAACACAGCAGAATAATGACCTAGCCACGACCCCGTCTCAACACAGCATGACCCTGTCTCAACACAACAGAATAATGACCTAGACATGACCCCGTCTCAACACAACAGAATAATGACCTAGACATGACCCCGTCTCAACACAGCATGACCCCGTCTCAACACAGCAGAATAATGACCTAGACATGACCCCGTCTCAACACAGCATGACCCCGTCTCAACACAGCAGAATAATGACCTAGACATGACCCCGTCTCAACACAGCATGACCCCGTCTCAACACAGCATGACCCCGTCTCAACACAGCAGAATAATGACCTAGCCACGACCCCGTCTCAACACAGCATGACCCTGTCTCAACACAACAGAATAATGACCTAGACATGACCCCGTCTCAACACAGCATTAGGACTAGTCATGCCAAATGACTTTAGGTAAATGAGGGCTTATGATTGAACTGCAACATGTCAAGAGAGAGCAATGCAATTGGGTGACCCGATTGTCTCGGAACATTTGTAACGTTGTGACATATGAACTCGGACATATGACTTGGAACATTAATAAGGTCGTGACATATGAACTCCGACATATGACTTGGAACATTAATAAGGTCGTGACATATGAACTCGGACATATGACTTGGAACATTAATAAGGTCGTGACATATGAACTCGGACATATGACTTGGAACATTAATAAGGTCGTGACATATGAACTCGGACATATGACTTGGAACATGAATAAGGTCGTGACATATGAACTCGGACATATGACTTGGAACATGAATAAGGTCGTGACATATGAACTCGGACATATGACTTGGAACATGAATAAGGTCGTGACATATGAACTCGCACATATGACTTGGAACATTAATAAGGTCGTGACATATGAACTCGGACATATGACTTGGAACATTAATAAGGTTGTGACATATGAACTCGGACATATGACTTGGAACATTTGTAACGTTGTGACATATGAACTCGGACATATGACTTCAAACTGTGGCTTTGTACGGTAAAAATCTCGCCTCCATTTCCAAATATTTATCATTCCACACTTGATAATAGTGCTAACTGGCACAAAGAAATGATATTGAAAAGAGAACAGAATGCAGTGTCTGGTAGGAGCTACACAAAAGGAGAGAATAGGTGGATAGCAAAGAACACAAAGACACCGAGAACGACTTCAGCCAAAAAGGTCTCCTCCTCCTTCGCCACTCTTTAACAATGCTACAATATCACAATGGCCTAAAGGAAATAGGTTGCCTTCCAAAAGGAACCCTAATCCCTATATAGTGTACTACTTTTGACCAGAGCCCTATGTGCCTCCCTATTGGCCCAGGTCATAAGTAGTGCATTATATAGGGAAACAAGGGCGATTAGGAACGCACCCATGCTCTGCTTGACCCAGGGAATATTTAGGTAGGCTAACGCCTCCAATGAGCAGCGCCTGACATCTAACACATCTGCTATCTACTGGGAGTTGCCCAGGAGATGTGCAAAGCGAGAATATGTGAAGCAAGAGAAATCAATGAGTCTCACTCCCCTGCCTCCCCTAAAGGCAAAGACAGCTTCTAAAAAAGAACATCTGAATCTACCTAATGGAACGGAAAATTGGGGGAAATGGGAATCTCTACCCCTGGGGGATGTCCTCTCCTTTCCACTGTTTAGTTTCCCGACATATTTAACACATATTTAACACTTACAGGAATATAATTTAGATGGAAGGAATTAATCCCATTCTGTTCCAAAGGTTGTTGCTCCCATATTTTCTACCACAAAAAGACATTGATACCTTCTTTTGATGCACCATTTTGTATTTCATTGTCCATTGGTAGAGTTGTCTCTAGTGTTCATGTAGCTGGGTCAAAAACCAACAACATTTTGGCTCAAGATTTTTATTTGACAACTAGAGTAATTTACACAACAATTTATGTTGTGCAAGGAATTATGGGAGACTCCTCATGCAATCACATTTCATTTTGATTATGTAGTTCTGTCTTGCCTTGAGTATTGCCTACTTGAAATTTCACAGCAGATTAACACATTCCGTTTGCAATGTGAAATGACTTGATAACCTGTTTCCAATAAATGTGAAACGTATTTAGAAACTAAAATTGTACCCCAAGCTAGATTTCAGTTGTAAGTGAAAGTAAGAACAACATTTTTAACATGTTACAATAAAATGTATTATTGTGTAATTCCAACACGTTTTTATTAACATGTACATGTCCAGTAGGATTAGTCTTTCCTGTCCTTCATGTACATGTCCGGTAGGATTAGTCTTTCCTGTCCTTCATGTACATGTCCAGTAGGATTAGTCTTTCCTGTCCTTCATGTACATGTCCAGTAGGATTAGTCT
The DNA here is from genome assembly GCF_016432855.1 of Salvelinus namaycush. Lineage (NCBI taxonomy): Eukaryota > Metazoa > Chordata > Actinopteri > Salmoniformes > Salmonidae > Salvelinus > Salvelinus namaycush. The sequence continues at coordinate 6,545,713 of NC_052307.1, forward strand.
TTCCTGTCCTTCATGTACATGTCCAGTAGGATTAGTCTTTCCTGTCCTTCATGTACATGTTCAGTAGGATTAGTCTTTCCTGTCCTTCATGTACATGTCCAGTAGGATTAGTCTTTCCTGTCCTTCATGTACATGTTCAGTAGGATTAGTCTTTCCTGTCCTTCATGTACATGTCCAGTAGGATTAGTCTTTCCTGTCCTTCATGTACATGTCCAGTAGGATTAGTCTTTCCTGTCCTTCATGTACATGTCCAGTAGGATTAGTCTTTCCTGTCCTTCATGTACATGTCCAGTAGGATTAGTCTTTCCTGTCCTTCATGTACATGTTCAGTAGGATTAGTCTTTCCTGTCCTTCATGTACATGTCCAGTAGGATTAGTCTTTCCTGTCCTTCATGTACATGTCCAGTAGGATTAGTCTTTCCTGTCCTTCATGTACATGTCCAGTAGGATTAGTCTTTCCTGTCCTTCATGTACATGTTCAGTAGGATTAGTCTTTCCTGTCCTTCATGTACATGTCCAGTAGGATTAGTCTTTCCTGTCCTTCATGTACATGTTCAGTAGGATTAGTCTTTCCTGTCCTTCATGTACATGTTCAGTAGGATTAGTCTTTCCTGTCCTTCATGTACATGTTCAGTAGGATTAGTCTTTCCTGTCCTTCATGTACATGTTCAGTAGGATTAGTCTTTCCTGTCCTTCATGTACATGTTCAGTAGGATTAGTCTTTCCTGTCCTTCAAGTACATGAGCCAGTGTGATAGACCAGGTAGGCATCTCTGTACTACATGTTTATAGGTATAAAATGGCATTCTAGTTGAGAATGGTTTCAACATACATACAAGCCACTCTCCTCTGGGTGTGATCAGCTGAAACGTAACTGCTCTTTGATTAGAGGGTACGTACAATAAGATACACAACCTGACACTCATACAAACTGACATTCAAATGTCATACAGTGTTACATGGTTAATATGTTCTATTTTTTACCGTGTCAAGGGTAACAGATGAAATTCAATCTGTTCTATCAGTCCAAACATATAATGAAAGGCGTTATATCTGTTACCATGGCAGTGTAATGGCTGTGTCAGAATAGGAAGGGTGACCCCACTCTGGCGGATATTTTAGTATGAATGAAATGCTATTCATTTAGTGGGTTAACATTCCCACTGACACTCACTTGATATCGTTCCCCGGGCTTGCCTCGCTTGCTTTGCCTTTGTCCCTCCCTATATCTAAAGTATAGGACATCTATATCACCCCCTCACCCTCTCTCTCTCTCTACCTCTCCCTCTCTCTCTCTCAGTGGGTTCCACATCACTGGGAACACTATTAGATCCAACCTAACTGTGACCCTCTTTAACGGCCACACATTGTAAATATAAATCTATTTTATTTCCCAGCAGAAATGACTTAAGGTCCCACGAAGCAATTACCCAGCAGACAGTGCGTCTGTCATCTATTCTGCTGGCCAATGGAGCTTTTAGATTGTTGATGTATAGAGTGGTAAGCTGCATGTAGCCATCTGAATTAATGGAGTGGAAAACTAATTATTGCACAGAGGTAATAATAATTATGATAGATTGCCTAAGTCCAACTATTATCAACATAGAGACAACTGTATGTGTGTGCATGTGTGTCTGTGTGTGCGTGCGTGTGTGTGTGTGTGTGTGTGTGTGTGTGTGTGTGTGTGTGTGTGTGTGTGTGTGTGTGTGTGTGTGTGTGTGTGTGTGTGTGTGTGTGTGTGCGTGTGCGTGTGCGTGTGCATGTGCGTGTGTGAGAGAGAGAGAGAGAGAGAGAGAGAGAGAGAGTGAGATGGGAGAGAGAGGAAAATAAGAAAGGAGAGGAAGGAGAGAGGGAGAGGTTGAGGGAGAGGGGGGAAATAGAAAGTGAGTGATAATAACATGCGTACAGTATGTGTGTGGCTCAGTGTGGATAATGAATTGAAAGAAAGGCAGGCAGCAGATTATAGCCCTGCACAGCTCCAGGTCAGTTCTGTGTCAATTACCTCTGTGTCATTACTGGAACAGCCGTTCTGTGCCTGGGCATAATTTAAGAACAAGGCCTGGTTTAAAAAGTCCATCAGTGGAGTTGAAGAGATATGAAAGGGTTTGTGATTATAGTGTGTGGGAGGAATGCGATTGATAACTAGCCCTTCTCTGGGGTGTAGGTCCCGTGTGGCTCAGTTGGTAGAGCATGGTGCTTGCAGCATGTGGGTTTGATTCCCATGTGGGACTGGTCTGGATGAAATTCTTTGCTCTCACTACTATTCTAGATAAGAGTGTCTGCAAAAATACAACATACTATTTGTTTTTTTCGTCTTTGTTTATCTTATTGCGAGGTCGCTTGTGAGCAAGCCTTTCATTGTATTTGTGTACATATGACTTCAACCTTGAGGGAACCTCGGGCCAGTTTGCTGAAACAAAATGGACAGCTGTGAATTAAAAGCTGAATGAAGATTAGGTTTACATGTTAATAAAGACATTTCCAGAACTTTGTCTTGTTATCGTTATCTGGACATAGGTAACCACTAAACATAAATATAAGTTGTGCCAAAATAGCTGAAATTAATTGGTTACATTTACCCACATACACGCCTTGACAACACGAACATAGGAACATGCAATGTGCATAGAAATTACCACACACAAAGACGTATCTCTGGAGCCAAGAAATAATGGGCTAGGTGAGTGCCTTTGAGTGAGGGGATCAGCTATATGATAACCTCAAAGCCTGTTTAAAACTATCATTTAGATCTCATGGATGGTCAGTCCTTGCATCCATAGCTCAGTCTATTTGAGAGAGGTTACATTTCTCCAGCCTCATCCCTCAGCTGTTTACCAACACAGTGGCGGGGTGGAGCTTTATTGTTTGAATTGCCCCCCACTGCAATTTATTGAGTTGTTGATGTTTATCTTTAAATTGAAGTGCAGTATGATGACCTGCAACTCTTAGTCTCTGCTTTTCTCAATTGGTTCATTACAAATGTAAAATATCAAATATTCAGTAGGGGTGGAGCAATGCTCTCCCTCATCAGATGTTCTGGTACATACTGTACAGTGCTTATCATAGCTGTATAACAAGTATTTAATTCCCTCAAAAGGAATTATATTATTATATTAAGAAATCAGAGTTAATGTAATTACTTTGTAGTTAAATATTAATTTCATCTTTGGAGGCACGGTGCGTTATGTTTGTGTCTCAGGCCATTATCTCTAATGAGATCTGACAATCTAATTTGTAATCTACAGCAGGCCCCTCTGGAAGTTTAGGATTCGTCAGGGGTGTGTGTGTGTGTGTCTGTGTGTGTCTGTGGGCCTTGGTCAAAATGTGTGCACTATATAGGAAGTAGGGTGGAATTTGGGACAGCCCTTAATCCCTGCACCTCACCCTCAGATTTGCTGACACTCCAAAATGAAACATACTATAGGCAGGCCCAGAGTATATCGATGGTGCTACAATATAATCTAGACGTATAATCTAGACATGTATTAACATATCAAAGTCACACTTTGTTTCAGAGTACTTGTAGTACACTTGGTGTAGAGAATACCATCCTCATATTGAGTCGCCCCACAACACAACAGGTGCACCTGGCACCTACAAACATACCCCATTCAAAGGCACTTAAATATTTTGTCTTTCCCATTCATCCCCCGAATGGTACACATACACAATCCATGTCTCAATTGTCTCAAGGCTTAAAATCCTTCTTCAACCTGTCTCTTCTCCTTCATCTACACTGATTGAAGTGGATTTAACAAGTGAAATCAACAAGGGATCATAGCTTTCACCTGGATTCACCTGGTCAGTCTATGTCATGGAAAGAGCAGGTGTTTATAATGTTTTGTACACTCAGTTTATAACTGTAGCACGTTAGCTAGCGAGTTTTTTTTCACTGGGTTAGTAAAAACAGAGCACAAATAGGTAGGATGTGGGAAACTGGACTCTGTGGGTACCACAACCGGAAAATCTGGTCGAGACAGATGTTTTTGGGAATAAACGGGGAGGGCCTACAACTGGTCGGTGCGACTACAACCACCAGCAACATACACTGATAGCAAAACATTTTGTGCCAGAATCTGTTCTGCTGGTAGTGCTGCAGTTTCTGGACCCACATTGCCCCTTGTGGTATGGGTTCAAACCTCGCCTGCGTCTTCATATCTATATTTTCTATTTTCCCCTCATTTGAATTCCATACTGTCACTTGTCCACTCAAGCTTAACATTGTTGTCATCTATCACGCACAAGGTGTCCTTGGAGAGTTCCTCAATGAGCTTGACACCTTGAAAAGCTCATTTCAAGACGATGGCTCACCACTCATCGTACTGGGCGATTTTAACCTGCCGACAATTGATTTCAATTAATTTCTTTCCTCCTTTGACCTCACCCTTTCCCAGTCACCTCCCACTCACAAGGCAGGCAATACGCTTGACCTCATCTTCACTAGAGGCTGTTAGCCTTCTAATCTAACTGCAACCCCCTATATATCTCTGATCTCCCCCAACCCTAACCACTCAGCCTCTACCCAGATGGTCATGCGCCGCCGCAATCTTCGCTCTCTCTCTCTCTCCCTCTACTCTTTCCTCTTCTATCATATCCTCTCTTCCGTCTGCTATCCTCCCTTTCTGCGTCCTTTGACTCTCACTGTCCTGTTTCCTCCCGGTCGGCCCGACCTTCCCCTCCGGCTCCGTGGCTGAGTTACTCACTGCGTGCTAACAGAACAGGGTTGCGGGCATATGAGCGGAAATGGAGGAAAACTAAACTTTCGGTGGACGTTTACTGTATATTCCTTCCACTCCCTCCTCTCTACCTTCTCTTCCTCTATATTTGTTGCTAAAGATGCTTTCTATCACTCTAAATTTCAAACTTCTGCATCCAACCCTGGGAAACTATTCTCAACTTTATCCTCCATCCTTAATACTCCACCTCTTCCCTCTCGCTCCTCCCTCTCTGCAGATGACTTTGTCAACCACCAGGTGGCATGGAGAGGGTCTGTGTTTGCACCACGTACTCTCACTACTGGTGTCCCACAGGGCTCGGTTCTAGGCCCTCTCCTCTTCTCTCTATACACCAAGTCACTCAGCTCTGTCATATCCTCACATGGTCTCTCCTATCATTGCTATGCGGATAACACTCAATTACTTTTCTCCTTTCCCCCTTCTGACACGCAGGTGGCGACACGCATCTCTGAATGCCTGGCAGATATCTCTGCTTGGATGTCAGCCCACCACCTCAAGCTCAACCTCGACAAGACAGAGCTGATCTTCCTCCCAGGGAAGGCATGCCCGCTCAAAGACCTCCCCATCACGGTTGACAACTCCACAGTGTCACCTCCCAGAGTGCAAAGAAGCTGAACGAGAACCTGAACAACACCCTATCGTTCTCTGCAAACATAAAGCAGTCACTCGCTCCTGCAGGTTCACTGGTCGTAGAGTATGACCTTTCCTCACACAGGAAGTGGCACAAGTTCTAATCCAGGCACTTGTCATCTCCCGTCTAGACTACTCTCTGTTGGCTGGGCTCCACACTTTGCCATCAATTCCCTGCAACTTATCCAGAATGCAGCAGAAGACCGGTATACAATCTTCCTATTTTCTCCCATGTCACCCCACTCTTCCGCACACTCCACTGGATTCCAGTCGAAGATCTCATCATCTTCAAGACCCTGGTGCTTACCTACAGAGCAGCAAGGGGAACTGCACCACCTTACCTTCAGGCTATGTTCAAACCCTACATCCCAACCCAAGCACTCTGTTCTGCCAACTCTGGTCGCTCCCAGTCAAAGCTCTTTCCTGTCCTGGCATCCCAATGGTGGAACAAGCGTCTTAAATTGTAATTTTTATTTAATTTCACCTTTATTTAACCAGGTAGGCCAGTTGAGTACAAGTTCTCATTTAAAACTGCAACCTGGCCAAGATAAAGCAAAGCAGTTCGACAAAAACAACAACACAGAGTTACACATGGGATAAACAAACGTACGGTCAATAACACAATAGAAAAATATATGTACAGTGTGTGCAAATGTAGTAAGATTACGGAGGTAAGGCAATAAATAGGCCATAGTGGCGAAATAATTACAATTTAGCATTTACACCGGAGTGATAGATGTGCAGAAGATGATGTGCAAGTAGAGATACTGGTGTGCAAAAGAGCCAAAAAAATGAATAACAATATGGGGATGAGGTAGTTGGGTGGGTTATTTATACAGATGAGCTGTGTACAGGTGCAGTGATCGGTAAGCTGCTCTGACATCTGATGCTAAAAGTTAGGTTAGTGAGGGAGATATAAGTCTCCAACTTCAGTGACTTTTTTTCCAATTCGTTCCAGTCATTGGCAGCAGAGAACTGGAAGGAAATGCGGCCAAAGTAGGAGTTGGCTTTGGGGATGACCAGTGAAATATATCTGCTGGAGCGTGTGCTACGGGTTGGTGCTGCTATGGTGTCCAGTGAGCTGAGATAAGGCAGGGCTTTACCTTGCAAAGACTTATAGATGACCTGGAGCCAGTGGGTTTGGCAATGAATATGTAGTGAGGACCAGCCAACGAGAGCATACAGGTCGCAGTGGTGGGTAGTATATGGGGCTTTGGTGACAAAACAGATGGATCACTACATCCAATTTGCTGAGTAGTGTTGGAGGCTACTTTGTAAATGACATCGCCGAAGTCAAGGATCGCTAGGATAGTTCGTTTTACGAAGGTATGTTTGGCAGCATGAGTGAAGGAGGCTTTGTTGCGAAATAGGAAGCCGACTCTAGATTTCATTTTGAATTGGAGATGCTTAATGTGAGTCTGGAAGGAGAGTTTACAGTCTAACCAGACACCTAGGTATTTGTAGTTGTCCATATATTCTAAGTCAGAACCGTCCAGAGTAGTGATGCTAGTCGGACGGGCGGGTGCGGGCAGCAATCGGTTGAAGAGCATGCATTTAGTTTTACTAGCATTTAAGAGCAGTTGGAGGCCAGAGAAGGAGTGTTGTATGGCATTAAAACTCGTTTGGAGGTTTGTTAACACAGTGTCCAAAGAGGGGCCAGATGTATGCAGAATGGTGTCGTCTGCGTGGAGGTGGATCAGAGAATCACAAGCAGCAAGAGCGACATCTTTGATATACAGAGAGAAAAGAGTCGGCCCGAGAATTGAACCCTGTGGCACCCCCATAGAGAATTCCAGAGGTCCGGAGAACAGGCCCTCCAATTTAACACACTGAACTCTATCTGAGAAGTAGTTGGTGAAACAGGCGAGGCAGTCATTTGAGAAACCAAGGCTATCGAGTCTGCCGATAAGAATGCAGTGATTGACAGAGTCAAAAGCCTTGGCCAGGTCGATGATGACGGCTGCACAGTACTGTCTGTTATCGATGCCGGTTATGATATCGTTTAGGACCTTGAGCGTGGCTGAGGTGCACCCATGACCAACTCGGAAACCAGATTGCATAGTGGGGAAGGTACGGTGGGATTCGCAAAGGTCGGTGATCTGTTTGTTAACTTGGTTTTCTAAGACCTTAGAAAGGCAGGGCAGGATGGATATAGGTCTGTAACAGTTTGAGTCTAGAGTGTCTCCCCTTTGAAGAGGGGGATGACCGCGGCAGCTTTCCAATCTTTAGGAATCTCAGACGATATGAAAGAGAGGTTGAACAGGCTAGTAATAGGGGTTGCAACAATTCCGGCGGATAATTTTAGAAAGAGAGGGTCCAGATTGTCGAGCCCAGCTGATTTGTCGGGGTCCAGATTTTGCAGCTCTTTCAGAACAGAGAAGCGGGGGGGGGGGGCTTGGAAAAGTTGCTGCGGGGGGTGCAGAGCTGTTGGCCGGGGTAGGGGTAGCCAGGTGGAAAACATGGCCAGCCGTTGAAAACTGCTTATTTATAATTCTCTATTATCATAGATCTATCGGTGGTGACAGTGTTTCCTCGCCTCAGTGCAGTGGGCAACTGGAAGGAGGTGCTCTTACTTTACCGTGTCCCAAAACGTTTTGGAGTTAATGCTACAGGATGCAAATTTCTGTTTGAAAAAGCTAGCCTTTGCTTTCCTAACTGACTGTTTATATTGGTCCCTGACATCCCTGAAAAGTTGCATATCACGGGGGCTATTCGATGCTAATGCAGTACGCCACAGGATGTTTTTGTCCTGGTCAAGGGCAGTCAAGTCTGGAGTGAACCAAGGGCTATATCTGTTCTACATTTTTTTGAATGGGGCATGCTTATTTAAGATGGTGAGGAAAGTTTTTTTTTAAACAACCTGGCATCCTATACTGACAGGATGAGGTCTATATCCTTCCAGGATACCCGGGCCAGGTCGATTAGAAAGGCCTGCTCGGTTGAAGAGAGAGAGAGGGAGCGTTTGACAGTGATGAGGGGTGGTCGTTTGACCGCCGACCCATTACGGACGCAGGCAATGAGGCAGTGATCGCTGAGGTCCTGGTTGAAGACAGCAGAGGTGTATTTAGAGGGCAAGTTGGTCAGGATGATATCTATGAGGGTGCCCATGTTTACGGATTTAGGGTTGTACCTGGTAGGTTCCTTGATAATTTGTGTGACATTTAGAGCATCTAGCTTAGATTGTAGGACGGCCGGGGTGTTAAGCATGTCCCAGTTTAGGTCACTTAACAGTACAAACTCTGAAGCTAGATGGGGGGCAATCAATTCACATATGGTGTCCAGGGCACAGCTGGGGGCTGAGGGGGGTCTATAACAGGCGGCAACAGTGAGAGACTTGTTTCTGGAAAGGTGGATTTTTAAAAGTAGAAGCTCGAACGGTTTGGGCACTGACCTCGATAGTATGACAGAGCTCTGCAGGCTATCTCTGCAGTAGATTGCAACAGCGCAGTTCTATCTTGACAGAAATTGTTGTAGTTCTGTACATTTCTGAATTTTTGGTTGCCTTCCTAAGTCAGGATTCAGACACAGCTTGTACATCAGGTTTGGCGGAGTGTGCTAAAGCAGTGAATAAGACAAACTTAGGGAGGAGGATTCTGATGTTAACATGCATGAAACCAAGGCTTTTAGGGTTACAGAAGTCAACAAATGAGAGCGCCTGGGGAATAGGTGTAGTACTGGGGGCTACAGGGCCTGGGTTAACCTCTACATCACCAGAGGAACAGAGGAGGAATAGGATAAGGGTACGGCTAATGGCTATAACAACTGGTCGTCTAGTGCATTGGAAACAGAGAATACAAGGAGCAGATTTCTGCGCGTGGTAGAATAGATTCAGGGCATAATGTACAGACAAGGATATGGTAGGATGTGAGTACAGTGGAGATAAACCTAGGCATTGAGGGATGATGAGAGAGGTTGCATCTCTGGAGGCACCAGTTAAGCCAGGTGAGGTCTCTGCATGTGTGGGGAGTGGGACAAAGGAGAGAATGCCAAGAGTGTGCAAAGCTGTCGTCAAGGTAAAGGGTGGCTACTTTGAAGAATCTCAAATATAAAATATATTTAGATTTGTTTAACACTTTTTTGGTTACTACATGATTCCATATGTGTTATTTTATCGTTTTGATGTCTTCACTATTATTCTACAATGTAGAATAAAACCTTGAATGAGTAGAAGTGTCCAAACATTTGACTGGTACTGTATCTGAGAAGAACTGGGAAAATAATATAGTTCTCTAGGTAACACTTAATAATTAGATGTACACTTATTTACAATGACAGCCTACCAGGAAACCAGGTTAACTGCCTTGTTCAGGGTGAGAATGACAGATTCTAACCTTATCAGCTCAGGGATTTGATCCAGCAACTTTTCAGTTACTGGTTCAACGCTCTAACCACTAGGCTACCTGCCACCCCAAACATTGCAGTATTTCTACCAAACATACTTTGTATAGAACATTGTTCTAAAGGTTATTTAGCTATTTTGTGTCACTGTGGCAGCCAAACCTGCCTTCTTGCGTGAAACACAGTGCTCCATCCTCGAGACAGCACGTAAGTCAGACCTACAGAGACAGCGCACCAGTCACATACATATTAGGAACTTCTTCATTCCTCCTTCTCAGACCTCACCTAGTCTCAAAACTCAAGTCTCACCCCTCCTCTTCAATCCTCACCCTTCAACCTCTTTCATAAGGCCACCACGCAAGGTCAGATAACCCCCCCTCACCACAATATTTACTATTTATTTCATAATCTTTTGAAAACAGCTAACTTCTAGCAATTCTACACATTTTGTCATTGGGCAGAGAAAAAAAGTTGCAGATTTATAGCCAACCTCAGAGAAAATGTTGCTGTTTTCTTAACATCAAGCAGCACGCTGTGGAGAATAGTCAACAACAACAATAACAACAGGAATAGGAACAAGATCGTTTTAATAATAATAATAATAACATAGCTGCATGGCATTTAGTAGATGCGAATTACAGTCATGCGTGCATCATTGTTTTGTATGGTGACCCCAGTGGGAATCTAACCCAAGATCATTTGATCAAGAATAACGTTGTGTTCTTTTACCTTACTGACACCCCTGCCCCTGTCCTCGCCATAATTGGTCCCCAGGATCTCAAAGTAGATGTTGGGGTTGGTTCCGTTGTCTGTAAACTCCAGGAAGCCAGTCAGACCACTCACTCCAGACTGTAAGGCACAGCACAAACACAAACACAAAGTTAGAGGGTTTTTAGAAAATCCTGCTGAGATTAAAACAATTCCTCATGAGACTGAGACTGTACTAATATGGACACCGTACAAGAGTGATTAGTAAGGTCAAAGAAACTACCAAAGAAGTCTTCCCAGAAAAGTCATAAAACATTGAAAATGGTTTTAATAAAAGGTCTCGTCACTCCGGACAATGTCTGCTATTTCATGGGCCCATTGGAAAATAAATGTGATAGATAGTAAGACATCTTCAACCCTCCAGCCTAGACACTGTGAAGTGATTACCTGGTTTGATCCAGTTGTAGGATATTAATTTGAGCCAGTTTGCTACAGCAGGAAATGTGAATTATTATGTGGATTATAATTCATGGACATTTTTGTAGGGGTTGATACATTTTTCATGAGAACAAATCTAGTCTGAAATTTCAAAGTGAAAATTACAAACTTCAGAGGTCTTTTTAAACCTCAAATACAATACAGTTTTAAAGTTTTAAAATGTTTTTAATTTCCTGAACTGCATTCTCCGGCAGTTCTAATGCAACTGGGTGATCAAATTAATTCATGGACATTTTTGTAGGGGTTGATACATTTTTCATGAGAACAAATCTAGTCTGAAATTTCAAAGTGAAAAGTACAAACTTCAGAAGTCTTTTTAAACCTCAAATACAATACAGTTTTAAAGTTTTAAAACGTTTTGAATTTCCTGAATTTCATTCTCCGGCAGCTCTCCTGCAACAGGGTGATCAAATGAATATCCTACACTTGTAAGTGTGGGGCTTTTTCAAGAGAAATCCTCTCGCTTTGATATATCCGTTGATGTGTACAGAGGCTATGAATCAAGTAATTCTATGCCTCGCTCCCCTCACACCCCTTTCATAATTCAGCCTGCATTAAACCTGCACTGATGGCAGCCCCGTCTGCAGCGCTGCGTTCGAGAGCATGACAGCCCCAACCAACAACGTGCCCTCCCGCATTGGGAAACATATTTATTCATCTACATGCAGCCTGTTACATTAAAGTCATGATAATAATCGCCTGTTGTTAATTTACTCTTAATGTGTTCTTCTTTTGCTAAATGAGAGCAGGCTTAAACATAAAGAGTGATCGGCTGCCACGAACAAAGCATCACACCATGAGTAGCCTTTCATCTCCCCAAAGCACCACACCATGAGTAGCCTTTCATCTCCCCAAAGCACCACACCATGAGTAGCCTTTCATCTCCCCAAAGCATCACACCATGAGTAGCCTTTCATCTCCGCAAAGCACCACACCATGAGTAGCCTTTCATCTCCCAAAGCACCACACCATGAGTAGCCTTTCATCTCCCCAAAGCATCACACCATGAGTAGCCTTTCATCTCCCCAAAGCACCACACCATGAGTAGCCTTTCATCTCCCCAAAGCACCACACCATGAGTAGCCTTTCATCTCCCCAAAGCACCACACCATGAGTAGCCTTTCATCTCCCCAAAGCATCACACCATGAGTAGCCTTTCATCTCCCAAAGCACCACACCATGAGTAGCCTTTCATCTCCCCAAAGCACCACACCATGAGTAGCCTTTCATCTCCCCAAAGCATCACACCATGAGTAGCCTTTCATCTCCCCAAAGCATCACACCATGAGTAGCCTTTCATCTCCGCAAAGCATCACACCATGAGTAGCCTTTCATCTCCCCAAAGCATCACACCATGAGTAGCCTTTCATCTCCCCAAAGCACCACACCATGAGTAGCCTTTCATCTCCCCAAAGCACCACACCATGAGTAGCCTTTCATCTCCCCAAAGCACCACACCATGAGTAGCCTTTCATCTCCCCAAAGCATCACACCATGAGTAGCCTTTCATCTCCGCAAAGCACCACACCATGAGTAGCCTTTCATCTCCCCAAAGCACCACACCATGAGTAGCCTTTCATCTCCCCAAAGCACCACACCATGAGTAGCCTTTCATCTCCCAAAGCACCACACCATGAGTAGCCTTTCAACTCCCCAAAGCTCTCCAACATCACAAACGAGTGCAGAGACCCCCCCCCCCCCCCCCCACCCTTTCCAAATTGTAGGTCTAATTAACACAAAGAGAATCGTTGTAAATGTATTGCACCAATACTGCGCTGACAGGATTAATTAGCTGTCCAATTAGGAGAGCTGAGCAGCAAGCTCACCCTAACACATGCATTGAAAAGCCAATAAACAGTCCGTTCCCCTAATGAAGCCGTAGAACAGTGGACCAATGAGGATACCCTGGGGAATATAATATGGGCCCATTACATGGCTGGTTTACAGTAAAATAACAAGGCATACGCCACATCACCACAGTTATTACAACAGCCAGCAGCAGGTGCAGGAGAGAACACCTCACACATACAACCAGTCTCAGGACTGGTTGGAGAGGGACTGAATCATTGGGACTCGACCTTTGTTGGCTCACCTTCCCTACGGCAGGGCCGGTGTCACTTTCACTGACTGCTCATGTGGCTCACGGCAGAGGACAGGGTGTGAGAATGCCACTGTGTGTGTGTGTGTGTGTGTGTGTGTGTGTGTGTGTGTGTGTGTGTGTGTGTGTGTGTGTGTGTGTGTGTGTGTGTGTGTGTGTGTGTGTGTGTGTGTGTGTGTGTGTGTGTGTGTGCAGACACGTGTCGACAGGTACAGTACACTCCCCAGGAGCTACGGCCACAGGGATGGAGAAGGTGTTAACATCACGTCCTGTCCTGCACTAACACAGCAGCTCCGGAGAGCACGATGTCACCTCAACACAACAACAACGCCAACAAAACCACCAGCGCTTTATTCAATGCCTAAGACAGTGTCCCTAATTTCATATCCATTTCAAAGGTCCCCTTGGAGATAAAAGTGGGGGCAGATGAGATGACGTCCACCCATGAAGGTCTATCCCTTGTCTGTCATAATATCACTTGAAGGGCTATCCCTTGTCTGTCATAATATCACTTGTTTTTCACATTCATACAGTGGCTTGCAAAAGTATTCACCCCCCTTGGCATTTTTCCTATTTTGTTGCCTTATAACTCGGAATTAAAATGTATTTTTGGGGGGTTTGTATCATTTGATTTACACAACATGCCTAGCACTTTGAAGATGCAAAATATTTTTGTGTGTGAAACAAACAAGAAATAATACAAAAAACTGAAAACTTGAGCGTGCATAACTATTCACCCCCAAAATGCAATACTTTGTAGAGACACCTTTTGCAGTAATTACAGCTGCAAGTCTCTTGGGGTATGTCTCTATAAGCTTGGCATATCTAGCCACTGGGATGTTTGCCATTCTGCAAGGCAAAACTGCTCCAGCTCCTTCAAGTTGGATGGGTTCCGCTGGTGTACAGCAATCTTTAAGTCATACCACAGATGCTCAATTGGATTGAGGTCTAGGCCATTCCAAGACATTTAAATGTTTCCCCTTAAACCACTCAAGTGTTGCTTGAGCAGCATGCTTAGGGTCATTCTCCTACTGGAAGGGGAACCTCAGTCCCAGTCTAAAATCTATGGAAGACTGAAACAGGTTTCCCTCAAGAATTTCCCTGTATTTAGTGCCCTCCATCATTTCTTCAATTCTGACCAGTTTCCCAGTCCCTGCCGATGAAAAATATCCCCACATCATGATGCTGCCACCACCATGCTTCACTGTGAGGGTGGTGTCCTCGGGGTGATGAGAGGTGTTGGGTTTGCGCCAGACATAGCGTTTCCTTGATGGACAAAAAGCTACATTTTAGTCTCATCTAAGTCTCATCTCTCTACCAGAGTACCTTCTTCCATATGTTTGGGGAGTCTCCCACATGCCTTTTGGCGAACACCAAACTTGTTTGCTTATTTCTTTATTTAAGCAATGGCTTTTTTTCTGGCCACTCTTCCATGAAGCCCAGCCCGTAAAGCCCAGTGTAAAGTAGTCCTATGGACAGATACTCCAATCTCCGCTGTGGAGCTTTGCAGCTCCTTCAGGGTTTTCTTTGGTCTCTTTGTTGCCTCTCTGATTAATGCCCTCCTTGTCTGGCCGTGAGATTTTGAGTGAAAATCTCCTTCCATCAGCAAGGGCATTGAAGATGAAACGTGGCTGGGTCTTTCAGCATGACAATGATCTCAAACACACCGCCCGGGCAACGAAGGAGTGGCTTCGTAAGAAGCATTTCAAGGTCCTGCAGTGGCCTAGCCAGTCTCCAGATCTCAACCCCATAGAAAATCTTTGGAGGGAGTTGAAAGTCTGTGTTGCCCAGCAACAGTCCCAAAACATCACTGCTCTAGAGGAGATCTGCATGGAGGAATGGGCCAAAATACCAGCAACGGTGTGTGAAAACCTTTGCCAACAAAGGGTATATAACAAAGTATTGAGATAAACTTTTGTTATTGACCAAATACTTATTTTCCACCATAATTTGCAAATAAATTCATAAAAAATCCTACAATGTGATTTTCTGGATTTTTTTTTTTCATTTTGTCTGTCATAGTTGAAGTGTACCTATGATGAAAATTACAGGCCTCTCTCATCTTTTTAAGTGGGAGAACTTGCACAATTGGTGGCAGACTAAATACTTTTTTGCCCCACTGTATATACTGACTTCATGTGACAGATCATGTGACACTTAGATTGCACATAGGTGGACTTTATTTAACTAATAATGTGACTTCTGAAGGTAATTGGTTGCACCAGATCTTATTTAGGGGCTTTCTAGAAAAGTAAATTTTTTCATTTCACTTCACCAATTTGGATTATTTTGTGTATGTCCATTACATGAAATCCAAATAAAAATCAATTTCAATTACAGGTTGTAATGCAACAAAATAGGAAAAACCTCAAGGGGGATGAATACATTTGCAAGGCACTGTAGTCTGCATCCCAAATAACATCCTATCTCCTATATAGCATACTACTTTCAACCAAAACCATATGGGCCCTTATCACAAGTAGTGCACTATATAGGTCATAGGGTTCAATTTGGGACGCAGGCATTTTCAAGGACTGGGACACCATGTGGTTGCAATTATTACCAGGTAGAACAGAAAACCAGCAGTACTCCGGACCTGCAGGCTCGGATTTGAATATCCTTGGTCTATAACCTGGTCTGGTAGTCAGGAGAAACTCCTGTCTCTAAGAATAACCCCCTATATGGACCTTTATCTCTTTATCTTAACCCTCTATATGGACCAGTACCTTTTTGACGTTGTCCAGCATAGGCCGTCCTCCTTGCCAGGGCTTAGAGTTCTTGCGGATACAGGTGAGGCTGGCCATGCTGTGCCACTTCCTGTCCTCCAGCTTCCTGTGGAAAGTGTTGGCCAATAGCAGCACTGTGTCGTAGACGTAGCGGTTGGTGATCTGGGGAAAGAGGGAGGGAGGGAGGAAGTAGAGGGTGAGACAACAGAAGGGAAGCAGAAGGGGAGGGTGAGACAAAACATGAAAGAGGTAAAGAGGGAGAAAGGAAGAAAACAGACCAAAAAAGGAGGGAGAAGTTAACAGTGTAACAAAAGAAAAAGGGGAAGATGGTCAACAGTAGTACACTACATAAGGAATAGGGTGCCATTTGAGATGCAGACAAAGTCTGCTCTGCACCCTGCTGAAAGCTGCTCTGCCCTGCACCCTGCTGAAAGCTGCTCTGCCCTGCACCCTGCTGAAAGCTGCTCTGCTCTGCACCCTGCTGAAAGCTGCTCTGCTCTGCACCCTGCTGAAAGCTGCTCTGCTCTGCACCCTGCTGAAAGCTGCTCTGCCCTGCACCCTGCTGAAAGCTGCTCTGCTCTGCACCTTGCTGAAAGCTGCTCTGCCCTGCACCCTGCTGAAAGCTGCTCTGCCCTGCACCCTGCTGAAAGCTGCTCTGCCCTGCACCCTGCTGAAAGCTGCTCTGCCCTGCACCCTGCTGAAAGCTGCTCTGCTCTGCATCCTGCTGAAAGCTGCTCTGCTCTACACCTTGTTGAAAGCTGCTCTGCCCTGCACCCTGCTGAAAGCTGCTCTGCCCTGCACCCTGCTGAAAGCTGCTCTGCCCTGCACCCTGCTGAAAGCTGCTCTGCCCTGCACCCTGTTGAAAGCTGCTCTGCTCTGCACCTTGCTGAAAGCTGCTCTGCCCTGCACCCTGCTGAAAGCTGCTCTGCCCTGCACCTTGTTGAAAGCTGCTCTGCTCTACACCTTGTTGAAAGCTGCTCTGCTCTACACCTTGTTGAATGCTGCCCTGCTCTGCACCTTGTTGAATGCTGCTCTGCTCTACACCTTGTTGAAAGCTGCTCTGCTCTGCACCTTGTTGAATGCTGCTCTGCTCTACACCTTGTTGAATGCTGCTCTGCTCTACACCTTGTTGAAAGCTGCTCTGCTCTGCACCTTGTTGAATGCTGCTCTGCTCTACACCTTGTTGAATGCTGCCCTGCTCTGCACCTTGTTGAAAGCTGCTCTGCTCTGCACCCTGCTGAAAGCTGCTCTGCTCTACACCTTGTTGAAAGCTGCTCTGCTCTGCACCTTGTTGAAAGCTGCTCTGCTCTGCACCTTGTTGAAAGCTGCTCTGCTCTACACCTTGTTGAATGCTGCTCTGCTCTGCACCTTGTTGAAAGCTGCTCTGCCCTGCACCCTGCTGAAAGCTGCTCTGCTCTGCACCCTGCTGAAAGCTGCTCTGCTCTGCACCATGCTGAAAGCTGCTCTGCTCTGCACCCTGCTGAAAGCTACTCTGCTCTGCACCCTGCTGAAAGCTGCTCTGCTCTGCACCCTGCTGAAAGCTGCTCTGCTCTGCACCCTGCTGAAAGCTGCTCTGCTTTGCACCCTGTTGAAAGCTGCTCTGCTCTGCACCATGCTGAAAGCTGCTCTGCTCTGCACCCTGCTGAAAGCTACTCTGCTCTGCACCCTGCTGAAAGCTGCTCTGCTCTGCACCCTGCTGAAAGCTGCTCTGCTCTGCACCCTGCTGAAAGCTGCTCTGCTTTGCACCCTGCTGAAAGCTGCTCTGCTCTGCACCCTGCTGAAAGCTACTCTGCTCTGCACCCTGCTGAAAGCTGCTCTGCTTTGCACCCTGTTGAAAGCTGCTCTGCACCCTGCTGAAAGCTGCTCTGCTCTGCACCCTGCTGAAAGCTACTCTGCTCTGCACCCTGCTGAAAGCTGCTCTGCTCTGCACCCTGCTGAAAGCTGCTCTGCTCTGCACCCTGCTGAAAGCTGCTCTGCTTTGCACCCTGTTGAAAGCTGCTCTGCTCTGCACCATGCTGAAAGCTGCTCTGCTCTGCACCCTGCTGAAAGCTACTCTGCTCTGCACCCTGCTGAAAGCTGCTCTGCTCTGCACCCTGCTGAAAGCTGCTCTGCTCTGCACCCTGCTGAAAGCTGCTCTGCTTTGCACCCTGCTGAAAGCTGCTCTGCTCTGCACCCTGCTGAAAGCTACTCTGCTCTGCACCCTGCTGAAAGCTGCTCTGCTTTGCACCCTGTTGAAAGCTGCTCTGCACCCTGCTGAAAGCTGCTCTGCTCTGCACCCTGCTGAAAGCTACTCTGCTCTGCACCCTGCTGAAAGCTGCTCTGCTTTGCACCCTGTTGAAAGCTGCTTTGCACCCTGCTGAATGCTGCTGAGATGGCTGGCAGTGAAACATGCAGTGATCATAAGGAGTAGGCTGGCATCATTTGAAAGAAAATTGATACGCGCACTCGTGTCATTTCATCAGTTCTTTGATCATTGGTAAAGAAGCAACACCTAACACCTGTGATTTGTAGCTACATCTCTGAAGTTCTCTCTACAAACACCCACTCCAAATACTGTTTGCATTACACATCCAGGCTGCTCCCAGTTCCCGGTTAAGGAAGAGGCCCTGGAAGTATTAAAACAGCTTTATCTCTGTAGCTCTGTCTAGGTTCACCCTTTAAAAGCTCCACAACACAAATCACACCACGCACATCTTTTTTAACACTAGAATCGCTTGGCCTTTAAGCATATAATTACCCACTAGAGAACATTACCAAGCATTCCCTTTAGCATATGCATCAGATGAAGGGTTGGGGTAAATGTGGAAGACACATTTCAGTTGAAGGCATTCAGTTGTACAACTGGCTAGGTATCCCCCTTTCAGTTGTACAACTGGCTAGGTATCCCCCTTTCAGTTGTACAACTGGCTAGGTATCCCCATTTCCATTTCCCTTCCCATATCAGTGCATGAACAATTGTAAAGGATTAATTGCATAAAGAAATAGTCATGGAAATATTTTCATAACAAGATATAAAAACAGTTGACTGCATCTGATACTGTTTTGTGCCTTTAAACATGAATAAATCGTGTCTTCTCTTTATGCTTGGGGTCCACATTCAGCACACAGATTCGGGGCTTTGTTTGAGCAAGCCCCCACAAACAAATCGGTTGCAATGCACACAGTTTTCATGGGCCTTGTTTCGTTTGCACCTGCCAACTTGACATTGTGTGGGATTTTCCCCGAGTGGGAGCTGTGGTGCATGGAGAAGAGGAAGCGCAGGATCTGCTTCCATGGCGGCCTGCTTGGCGGATCACGAACCTCACATACCAGATCCAGTGGGATGCATTGTGCTGACGATGCAAACACTCTTATTTATTATACATCTGTACACTGTGAGTGTTGCTTTACCAATCTCCATCACTGATGTGGAGTACAGCTCCGCTGGTATGTTGTTCTGCGCAGAGGGTGGCAGCTCCCGCCTTTGTTTGTTCACTGTTCCTAGCAGGCTAGTCTTCTTTGCAATTAACTTGTCAGCCAGGGAATTTGATGTGAAGAAGTTGTCCTTGGTCACATTTCTGCCTTTGCACATGTAAGGCTCCACGAGTCTCAAAACCAGACAGTTGCTCACCCGCTT
The DNA here is from genome assembly GCF_016432855.1 of Salvelinus namaycush. Taxonomy (NCBI): domain Eukaryota; kingdom Metazoa; phylum Chordata; class Actinopteri; order Salmoniformes; family Salmonidae; genus Salvelinus; species Salvelinus namaycush. The sequence continues at coordinate 6,565,062 of NC_052307.1, forward strand.
GCCCGGTTTCATCTTTCCCCAGATATGGAAAGCCATTGAGCAAGTACTTGGTTTCGACATCTGCGGCTAACCAAAACTTAACTGAAGTCACATGCACCATTATCAGTTTCTATCTGGTTTCTAGGGCCCATTCATCCATATACGACAAATTAGCTTATTTACATTTTATGTTTATTATGTTACTAGTGTTTGCTTAGTAGCCAGAGCTATGCTACGGCGTGAGTGGTCATGTGCTGAATGCATGGACAGCACGTGAGTGGTCATGTGCTGAATGCATGGACAGCACGTGAGTGGTCATGTGCTGAATGCATGGACAGCATGTGAGTGGTCATGTGCTGAATGCATGGACAGCATGTGAGTGGTCATGTGCTGATTGCATGGACAGCACGTGAGTGGTCATGTGCTGAATGCATGGACAGCACGTGAGTGGTCATGTGCTGAATGCATGGACAGCACGTGAGTGGTCATGTGCTGAATGCATGGACAGTACGTGAGTGGTCATGTGCTGAATGCATGGACAGCACGCGAGTGGTCATGTGCTGATTGCATGGACAGCACGTGAGTGGTCATGTGCTGAATGCATGGACAGCATGTGAGTGGTCATGTGCTGATTGCATGGACAGCACGGATATTCTTGGAAAAAGTAACATTTAGAATAAGAGTTGCACCTCTTGAATTTGAGAGTTATTTGACAAAGGTAAGTGTAATATAAACTGCAGAATATGCTCTTTCTGATACTATATAGAAATCACAATGTTTTACCTGCATGTGACTCTGAAGGAGGATTTAACAAAGCGATGCTCCTTTCCCTGCATCTGTCAATTGCAAGATGTGCCCATCTCTTCGTGTACAATTTGACAACTGATAGGCCTAATATTGTCACTCATCAGATTATTGTCAATTTGATCTGGTCTATAGGCTAACTCTTATTATGTGTGTAATTCGTGTTGGTATAGTTTAGGTGTAGTTTAGGTGTAGTTTTGGTATAATTCCAGTGTAGTTTTGGTATAGTTTAGGTGTAGTTTCAGTGGGCCGGCTGTGCAGGCTGTGCAGGCTGACTGGCATTGTTTGTTTCCTGCTCACCAACTTGGATAGAGTCAAGGATGTGTTTTGCACTATTCTAAAGGCTTACTGCAACACATAGCATGTTCTCGTTTCCCTTTACAATACATTGGATTAGTAATAGAGTTACTGTCAATAAAACAGTACCATAACAGCATATTTTTACAAAGTAAAAGGTAGAAGACAATAGTATCAACCTGCTAGGCACACGGTCAAATGATTAACAGGAGCTCCAATGCTGATGAATAGGCATAACACAAACTCATCATTACACTATTGTTGTTCTAAATTAAATCAACCTCTTCACCCTCATCATTCAGTTACGCCTAATTTAAATTTGATTGTGAAGTAACTTGCACAATTATCGCTCATTCCATCCATTTGTCATTCAGTGGGCTGGCATCTTTTGCTTCGCTGGATAGAGTCAAGGATATGTTTAGAATTATTCTGAAGACCTACTGCCACCATGTAGCATGTTTTCGTTTCCCTTACAATACATTTGATTAGTAATAGAGTTATAGTAAACAAAACAGTCCCATAACAGCTTCTTTTTACAAAGTAAAACATTAAAGAGAATGGTATCAACCCGCAAGGCTTGTGGTCAAATTATTTTCTGCTGATTAAATAGGCATAACACAAACTCATCATTACACTATTGTCTTTCTAAATTAAATCAACCTCTTCACCCTCCTTATCATTCAGGTAAGGTGCACAATTATCACCCATCCATTCTTTGTCATTCTTTCAGTGAGGAGAGAAAGTCTCATTAAAAAAACTGTTAAAGAGGCACAAAATCCTTTTCTGTTTGTGATATCAAAATGTTGACGAGTGTAAATAAAATACAAACATTTTGGAAAAGTCAGGGAACGAGCAGGACATAGCTTTTTGGGGGGCTGATTTTTTGAATTGACCAAATCAAACAACAGTGGCAGTTGGGTTATGGCGGTTCTAGAGCCCAGAGCTGTATCCCAAATGGCATCCTATCCCCTATATAGTGCACTATTCTGGAGGGCCATAGTCAAAATAGTGCACTATAAAGGGAATACGGTGCCATTTAATTTGGGCCACAGCCAGAGGCAGGAGGGGGAGACAGAGAACAGTTAATTCGGGCCCTGATCGATGGCACTGTGATTTAGCACGAGCGTTGTCTCCGTTTGAATGGCAGTGTAATAAATAGAGTGGCCATTACGTTTGCCGTTGTTTATTAACCTGCAACGCTCGGGCACACTTGTCACAATATCGAGTGCCGTGTTCCAGCGCCCACTGTCCTAACCGGGGATGTGGAACGAGCATGGCATCCCCCTGACACAGGCTTTTATAGTCGGGAGGTCACCCATGCATCAAATCAAGTTGAATCAAATTGTATTTGTCACATGCGCCGAATACAACAAGTGTAGATGTTACCATGACATGCTTACTTACTAGCCCTTTCCCAACAATGCAGTTAAAAAGTAATAAAACACAATAAAAAAACACAAAATAACAATAATGAGGTTATATACAAGTAGTACCGGTACCGAGTCAGTGTACTGGGGTACAAGAGGTGATTCATTGAGGTAATATGTATATGTAGGGTTTGGTTAGGTGATTAATTGAAGTACTATGTACAGTACATGTAGGTAGGGGGTGAAAAGCAAAAAGTCCAGGTAGCCGTTGAATTAACTGTTTAGCAGTCTTATGGCTTTGGGGTAGACACTGTTCAGGAGCCTTTTGGTCCCAGACTTGGTTCTCCGGTATCACTTGCCGTGCTGTAGCAGAGAGAAAAGATTGTGACTTGGGTGGCTAACCATTTTTAGGGCCTTCCTATGACACCGCCTGGTATAGAGGTCCTGGATGACAGGGCGCTCGGCCCCAGTGATGTTCTGGGCCATACGCACCACCCTCTGTAGAGCCTTGAGGTCAGATGCTGAGCAGTTGCCATACCAAGCGGTGATGCAACCAGTCAAGACGCTCTCAATGGTGCAGCTGTAGAACATTTTGAGGATCTGAGGACCCATGCCAAATCCTTTCAGCCTCCTGAGGGGGAAGAGGCGTTGTCGTGCCCTCTTCACAACTGGGTTGGTGTGTTTGGGAAATGATAGGTTAATAATGATGTGGACACCGAGGAACTTAAAGCACTCAACCATCTCCACTACAACCCCATCAATGTGAATGGGGGCATGCTCAGCCCTCCATTTCCTGTAGTCCACAATCAGCTCCTTTGTGTTGCTGACATTGAGGGAGAAATTGTTTCCCTGTACTACACTAGCAGGTCTCTGACATCCCTGTAGGCAGTCCCATCATTGTCAGCAATCAGGCCTATCACTGTCAATGTCAGTTTTGTATTTGAACCTTTATTTCATCTTTGGGCTAGGGGACAGTATTTTGACGTCTGGATGACAAGCGTGCCCAAAGTAAACTGCCTGTTACTCAGGCCTAGAAGCTAGGATATACACATAATTGGTAGATTTGGATAGAAAACACTCTAAAGCTTCTAAAACTGTTAAAATAATGTCTGTGAGTATAACATAACTGATATGGAAGGTGAAAACCCGAGGACAAACCATCCAGAACATTTTTTGAACAGTTTTTGGGGATATAAAGAAGGACTTTATTGAACAAAAGGACAATTTGTGATGTAGCTGGGACCTTTTGGAGTGCCAACAGAAGAAGATCTTCAAAGGTAAGGCATTTATTTTATCGCTATTTCTGACTTTCGTGGCGCACCTGCCTGGTTGAAATATGTTTTTAATGCTTTTGTGTGCTGGGTGCTGTCCTCAGATGGTGTGCTTTCGCCGTAAAGCCTTTTTGAAATCTGGCACAGTGGCTGGATTAACAAGAAGTTAAGCTTTTTTTCCTGAGGTATGACACATGTATTTTCATGAATGTTAAATATGACTATTTCTGTAATTTGAATTTCGCACTCTGCAATTTCACCGGATGTAGTCGAGGTGGGTCGCTAGCGGCACGTCTAGCCCAAAGAGGTTTTAACTAGGAAAGTCAGTTAAGATCAAATTCTTATTTACAATGACAGTGGGTTAACTGCCTTGTTCAGGGACAGAATTACAGATTTTTTACCTTGTCAGCTCAGAGATTCAATCCAGCAACCTTTTGGTTACTGGCCCAACACTCCAACCACTAGGCTACCTGCCATCAGTAATAGAAAAGGGTGTCATTAAGGATATAGCCTGGCTCCCCATGCAAAACACAATCACCCATTATACTACAGGACAACATGTTTTAGTATGCTGTGGTTGAATCTGTGTTTGATATTCCCTGCTCCACTAATGGGCCTTACAGATATGTTTATGTGTAGGGTACAGAGATGAGGTAGACATTCAAAAATCATGTTAAAAACTATCATTACACACACAGTGAGTTAATGCAATGTATTATGTGACTTGTTGGGGCATGCTTTCCCAGGAGATATATATATTTTTTAAATAGCTGTGAAATGGTTGTTTCTGGTGAATTTTTAAGGGAAAATACATCTAAAACTTTCCTCTTTATTTGGTCAATATATCACAAATGAAATGCCAATATTTTTCTGTATTACATTAAAAGGTTGGTATAATTTGAACGGTTCAGTAAGTAACCATGCTTGGCAATTATTTTGTAGAACGTCTGTGAGAAAGTTTGACTGAAAGTTTGCTACGTTACGTAAGTGCTTGAGGGAGTCTACCATTGAATAAAAATAATTGACACCATTAAAATAGAATTTTCCCCTTCAAAAAAGTGCCTTATGACATATTATCCCATATTATATTATCAGGCTGGTATATTATTTAGCAATCAGCATTATCAGCTGTAGCCCAACTGATGTGGCAGGTAGCGGCAGGTAGCCTAGTGGTTAGAGCGTTGGACTTGTAACTGAAAGGTTGCAAGATCTAATCCCTGAGCTGACAAGGTAAGAATCTGTCATTCTTTCCCTGAATAAGGCAGTTAACCCACTGTTCCTAGGCCATCATTGAAAATAAGAATTTGTTCTTAACTGACTTGCCTAGTTAAATTTAAAAAATGCAGTGTAGTGGTTATAAATAAATAGGTTGAAGCATGGGGGTTGCCCATCTGTATTGTGCTAGATCAGTGTTTCCAACCTTTTGAGTGATGGCCGCCTTTCATTATAGGGGAACATCCCTTGTACTGACTTCAGAGAAAAAGCTCTTCTTTAAGTCAGTAGCCAATTAGAAACAAGTTGTTTCAAAGTTTATAATACAACCAAAGTTGTCTTTGAACTCACAAAATTGAGTCCAATATAACCGTGAACAATTATCACTCGTTTTGAGAAAAAGCTCTCACACACGAGATGTAAAACTTGCAATAGAAACTTTCTCCACCTTTATATATAATTATTATTCGTGCTTATGAATTTAACATGTTAAATGTGACTGTAGTTCTTTATTTGTTACAAGTAGCTCACATAATTAAGGGTTAAGAAGAGAGAGAAAGTGAGAAGCTCTGTTACCCTTATAAGCCTTGCACAACTTGTTTTCCTTCACAAACCACGACCTCTGAGGAGTGGGACAAACCACGACCTCTGAGGAGTGGGACAAACCACGACCTCTGAGGAGTGGGACAAACCACGACCTCTGTGGAGTGGGACAAACCACGACCTCTGTGGAGTGGGACAAACCACGACCTCTGAGGAGTGGGACAAACCACGACCTCTGAGGAGTGGGACAAACCAAAAGCATAATTGGCGGTGGGTGGATCCAATCATAAAATTAGGAAGTGAGTAGTACTGCGTAGTGTAAAGCCACAGACAGCCATTGGCCTGTCTCTGATATTGAGGGATCATGACCCCAGCTTTACGTGCATGCATGTGTGTGCGTGTGTGCGTGTGTGTGTGTGTGGGGGGGGGGGGGTCATGGAAATCCTGGGAGTGTGAGGAGGGGCGGCAGTGGCTGGCCTGTTGATTGGCTCCTATGAGAGGCTGGGAGATCGCTGACCACTGCTATACAGGAGGAGGCAGTGAGTGTGTGTGTATTTGAGTGTGTGTGTATTTGTGTGTGTGTGTGCATACGCGCGCATGTGTGTGTGTGTGGGTGGGGGGGGGGGGGGGGGGGGGAGTGTGGTCAGGCAGACCCAGATGATGCGCTCCAGTCCAGTGTGAAATTGGGCTTCTTCCACACTGACAGAAAACACAGGCCTAACTGCACTGGGCACACACTGTCCTCCACTGACTGCCCCTGCTCTCCGTCTGTCCTCTCAGTATTCCGCACCACACTTGGCACCGTCTGTCTGTCTGTCTGTCTGTCTGTCTGTCTGTCTGTCTGTCTGTCTGTCTGTCTGTCTGTCTGTCTGTCTGTCTGTCTGTCTGTCTGTCTGTCTGTCTGTCTGTCTGTCTGTCTGTCTCTTTATGTCTGTCTGTCTGTCTGTCTGTCTGTCTGTCTGTCTGTCTGTCTGTCTGTCTGTCTGTCTGTCTGTCTGTCTGTCTGTCTGTCTGTCTGTCTGTCTGTGTCAGTCTTCTACTGATCAAAATAAAAAATAATCTCTCTGTATTACTAAGCACGGTCTGTATCTGTCACTGCTAAACTATATATACAAAACTATGTGGACACCCCTCCAAATTAGTGGATTTGGCTATTTTAGCCACACCTGTTGCTGACAGGTGTATACAATCAAGCACACAACCATGCAAACAATAGAATGGCCTTATTGAGGAGCTCAGTGACTTTCAACTGGGCGCCGTCATAGGATGCCACCTTTCCAACAAGTCAGTTAGTCAAATTTCTGCCCTACTAGAGCTGCCCTGGTCAACAGTAAGTGCTGTTATTGTGAAGTAGAAAGTAATAGGAGTAATAGTGGCTCAGCCGCGAAGTGGTAGGCCACACAAGCTCACAGAACGGGACCGCTGAGTGCTGAAGCACGTAATGCGTAAAAATCGTCTGTCCTCAGTTGCAACACTCACTGCCAAGTTCCAAACTGCCCCTGGAAGCAACATCAGCAGAATAACTGTTCATCGGGAGCTTCATGAAATGGGTTTCCATGGCTGACCAGCCACACACAAACCTAAGATCACCATGCGCAATGCCAAGCGACAGCTGGAGCGATGTAAATCTCTATGCCATTGGACTCTGGAGCATGCTGTTGAGAAGGGCCATGCTGTTGAGAAGGGCCATGCTGTTGAGAAGAGCCATGCTGTTGAGAAGCGCCATGCTGTAGAGAAGGGCCATGCTGTTGAGAAGGGCCATGCTGTTGAGAAGGGCCATGCTGTTGAGAAGGGCCATGCTGTTGAGAAGGGCCATGTTGTTGAGGATGGCAAGGGCCTCGTCAAACGACTGTTCGAGGAAGAGGAGAGCAGCACAGAGGATGAAGGTGCTGCAACAGATGTGCAAGCAACACCAAACCCGTCAACAACGTTGCAGCAAGCCATCAACCTTTCAACAGAAGAAAGGAGAGAAAGGAATCCAACCTCCTGAAAATCCTCTATAAGGAGTTCTTCCTGTTTGAAGCCGCAAACAACAGATCGAGATACCTGCACCTGTTTGAGGCACTCACCATCAAGGCCACCATCCAGGTCACCTTCAAGGACACCATCCAGGGGACCATCCAGAACATCATCCAAGTCACCATCCAGGACACCTACCATGACACCATCCAGGCAATCTTCCAGGCCACCTTTCAGGGCACCTTCGAGGCCACCATCCATGACACCATCCAGGTCACCATCCATGACACCATCCAGGCCATCATCCATGACACCATCCAGGCCACCTTCAAGGACACCTTCAAGGACAGCATGTAGGGCATCATCCAGGCAACCATCCAGGCGACCATCCATGCCACCATCCACGACACCATCCAAGCCAACATAAATGACACCATCCAGGCCAACATAAATGACACCATCCAGGCCACCATCCGGGTCACCTTCAAGGACACTATCCAGGCCACCATCCAGGCCACCATCCATGACAACATCCAGGCCATCATCCATGACACCATCCAGACCATCATCCATGACACCATACAGGACACCTTCCAGGACAACTTCCAGGACACATTCAAGGCACCATCCATAACACCATCCAGGCCGCCATTCAGGTCACCTTCAAGGACACCATCCAGGACACCATCCAGTACACTATCCAGGCCACCATCCAGGCCACCATCCATGATACCATTAAGGACATTTTCCAGGACACCATCCAGGACACATTCAAGGACACCATCGAGGGCACCATCCAGGCCACCATCCATGACATCATCCAGGACACCTTCCAGGACACCATCCAGGACACATTCAAGGACACCATCCAGGGCACCATCCAGACCGCCATCCATGACATCATCCAGGACACCTTCCAGGACACCATCCAGGACACATTCAAGGACACCATCCAGGGCACCATCCAGACCGCCATCCATGACATCATCCAGGACACCTTCCAGGACACCATCCAGGACACCATCCAGGACACCACAGAGGTCAAGCAAGCCTTTTTTAGTCGGTGGACAATTTATATCAAGATCAGGATCCGCCTGAGTGCAGAGGGCACTGTGGTTTTTGAGAGCCCACTTCAGAAGAAAGAATAACAGTTGAACAGCTAGGGCCTATATATGTCCATTATGGGTAGGTTTGTTTTCTACAGGGTGCCAGGTTATTTGACATGTACATTCTTAGAAAACAACGGAATATCTAGAACCTAAAACGGTTCTTCGGCAGTCCCCATACTAGAACCCTTTGACGAACCCTTTTTGGTTCCATGTAAAACCCTTAACACAGAGGGTTCTACATGGAACCCAAAAAAGTTAGACCTGGAACCAAAAAGAAACAGCCGAAGAACCCTTTTGGAGCCCTTTTTTATAAGCCTGTAGCCCATAACCTCTGTTTGTGTGGCTCGAGAAGGCTCTCTTTATGCTATATTTGTTAGGCTGGGTTGGATTTATGTTATTATGTAGGCCTAGTCCAAGTTTGTGAAGCCAGAAGGCTCACGTTTTATTTATTTTCATGCCATGGCTGTCACGCTGTCTCCCGCTCCCCTTCTCCAGCGCTCCACGTCGCCGGTCTACTAACCACCGGCCCTGGCAACCATCATTACGCACACACCTGCTCCCCATCATTACGCACACCTGGACTTCATCATCACCTGGATGACCTTCCCTTTATGTAGCTCTCAGTGGCCTCAGTCATCACACAGTGTTGGTTTGTTTTCATGCACGTTCTGTACGCTTCTCTTGTTTTGTTAATCTGCATTCTTCATTCTTCACTCATCTGCTACACCTGCTCCCTGAATCCCGGTGTATATGTGACAGTGGCTATATTTGGGATATGATGTAGTCTAGCCTATGTGTTTTGACCAATTGTTAAAATAATGTTTTCCTAAGTGATTCAGACTGTTTCAAAACTCCGACATAAATAGGCATAAACATTTAAAAAAGAAGACATTGAGAGATCATTGACTTAAAAGCTCTAGAAATAGACTACCATACATTTTCAGGCTAAAGTAGGCTAACGAATGATGACGAATGATAATGAATGCAACATGAAAATGTTAGCTTTATGTATAATAATACACCTAAGAATGTTGCATGTCCGACTGGCGGGAAACAACCCCGGCTTACCGGGGAGAAAAGTGATTCATTCTCTGGAAGGAAAATGTTAAATATTAGGTGAAAATATAAAACCCTAGGTACAATGTTCATTTCCTCTCTGCATTTGTTGTATTTGAAGGCTTGATGTTCAACAATAATTATAGACACAATATTGCTGCCCAGGGACAAATTTTTTTTTTTTTATAACAACAAAGAAATGATGCGCCACATTTCCATGATAATATTGCATTGAATTATGATGTTTGATACAAACAAATTGTGGGCCTACTTCCCCAAAAATGAATTACAAAGTCGGGAAGACAACACAAGCCTGGGGGCACAGGGCGACAACGTTGGTGCCATCAACAACTTTGAGATAATTTGAAGTTGTGAAATTGGAGGAAAAGGAGGGGTGGCAAAGGGGGTGACGAGGGGACAATGGCATAATGGGAAAGACACCATATTCCAGATGAAGTTAACTACTTTTGACAAGGCTCTGGTCTAAAGTAGTAGACTATATAAGCAAAAGGGAGCCATTCGGGACACACCCTTGGTGTGTTGTGTGTTACCTCCAGTGTCTGAGCCTTGGGGTCCTTGGGGTCGCAGAGGGAGGTGTTGATGCGGTGGTTGTGCTTGACGCAGCGCTGGCTGGTGTTCTGGGGCAGGGGGAAGGTCTGCCTGATCAGGGTCAGACGCCCAATCGACTTCATCACCAGTTCTTGGACGTCCTGGTCTGAGATTTCCTGCAGGATCCCAAAGAGTCCCACCCACACACACACACACACACACACACACACACACACACACACACACACACACACACACACACACACACACACACACACACACACACACACACACACACACACACACACACACAGACAGATAGGCAGACAGACAGACAGACAGACAGACAGACAGACAGACAGACAGACAGACAGACAGACAGACAGACAGACAGACAGACAGGCACACAGACACACAGACACACGCACACACAAACACCCCGGGAAAAAGTGGGTTCAGAAGAACAGAGGGAAACCAATTATTTTCCGTATTAACAAATACACAACTGATATAAAGGGATTTATTGTAATCATATACTGTACTAGTCCTATTGTAATCGTATAGTAATTGTATAGTAATCCTTTAGTAATTGTTTAGTAATCATATAGTAATTGTATAGTAATCCTATAGTAAATGTATAGTAATCCTATAGTATTCATATAGTGATCATATAGTAATCCTATAGTAATCATATAGTAATCGTATAGTAAGCGTATAGTAATCCTATAGTTATTGTATAGTAATCATATAGTGATCATATAGAAATGGTATAGTAATCGTATAGTAAACGTATAGTAATCCTATAGTAATCATATAGTAAGCTTATAGTAATCCTATAGTAATTGTATAGTAATCATATAGTAATCCTATAGTAATTGTATAGTAATCCTATAGTACTCCTATAGTAATCATATAGTAATCATATAGTAATTGTATAGTACTCGTATAGTAATCGTATAGTAATCCTATAGTAATCGTATAGTAATTGTACAGTAATCCTATAGTAAGTTTGGCAGCAGGTAGCCTAGCTGTTAAAAGCATTGGATGCGTTGGGCCAGTAACCAAAAGGTGAAAAGCCTGTGCTCTTGAGCAAAGCACTTAACCCTAATTGCTCCTGTAAGTCACTGCGGAGAAGAGTGTCTTCTATATAACTAAAATGTAAATGTAATCATCAATATGTCATGGATCAATTCATACAGTAAATTTCATTTATTATACTATTCCCATATTGTGTTAAGAAAGCACTTGAGGCCTTGTGCACCTAGCCATTACTCATTTGATGTAAACCCTGATCACATGAGAGGGGAGTGAGTGAGGTGCATAGAAGAGAGAGAGCGCATGTGCATGTGTTCGTCCTTGTGGAACCTTGCTAATTTTAGCCTAAAGACATCTCCCTCTTTTTAGACCGGACATGCAGAGCGCGGGGAGCAGGGTCTGATGATTTAATGAATGCAGACGTCGGAACGTCCCTGGTGAAGGTAGCTCCAAAACTCCACCAAGCTGTTCTGGCTGACTGATTTTTATTTGCACATGTTTCGTCTGCATGACATTGGTGATGGTGACCGCGTCCACTCATATCACTGCTCTGGTGGCCATTTTCCACATCCAAACAGAACGCAACGATACACCTGCCTGTCAACAGAGGAACATCCAATTTAATTTCAAACGATTTAGCAATGTGATGTGTCAAATTCTGGTCTCTTTGTAATAGGCAACGGCCCAAACATTTCCTCCCAGTAAAATGAGGAAGGGGATTATCTCGCAAAGCTCTGACAAAAGGCCGAATAAACACAGAAAAGTGGTAAACTTGCTGCCAAAAAAAGCATTGCCGTTCCCCGAGCATAGCGTGATCAAGGGCAAGAAAAGAAACATTGTCAGGGAGGCATATGGTTTTTACAAGTTTTTACAAACTCCTCCGAAGTGCTGGTACGTACCAACTGACAAACGTCAACTAATTTGACTTTCAGTGGACATGTACTAAAAGCTCTTGGCATGTCGTCAGTGTAAATTATTGGGACATGACTGTGGTCCCTCTGGGGGCCTCGGCGGTTAAGGCTTAATTAGGGTCAGGGATTTGCCCCGACTTGTTTTCTGTCAAACTTCCTGTCTAGATTACATGACATATCAGCCATTACTAGGAGTCCGCATGGCAAGGAGAATGTCATCTAACTTGACGTGTGATACTTTTGGACAAATGCTAAGGCGATTGACATTTAAAATAGGAGAGCGGGTTCATCTCTGAATAGACCAAAGTGATTACAGATGCCGTATCTTAATTTGATCATCCTGTTGTTGCAGGAACTTGTAGCAAACTTGTACAGATGTCAGATCTTAACTTGAGCAGTTCTCCTTCTCTCCATGCCGGGGCAGTGGAATCATGGGGATCAGGGCTTGCTTTCAAAATTATGTTCTCTCTTGTTCGCTCAAACGCTTACCGTATATATCTTAATAACACAAGATAGATATTGGTCTCCACTAGGCTAAGGCATACAAGAGTCTACTGCATATTAAGGTTACGAATGAACTGTCAAACTTGAGGTCAATCATGGGGTGGTCTAGCAGTTAGGGCTGCTGCCTTCAGGGTGCAAATATAGGTCTACCGCATGGGTTTGGTTCCGGCCCACGTCCTTCTGGCACAAATAACTCAATCCCCTGATTGACTTGATGTAGTTACACATTTCAGTTCAGGGTTCACTTTGGTTGCAAACATCTTCTAGAGAGCGGTAATGAGGTGACCAATAATGGTTGCAATTAAGATCAGCTGTGCAGGTGAATTTAGCATGTATTGATGGTTTAACGAGACAACTGGTAATACTAAGGATGCTGCCTTATGAGGCAGAATTTCTAGGAAGGATGTCAAAATTGGCATGTCCCAATCCCATGCATCCTTTGCTATCCCATAACACCTGGCGGCACTGCAAAAATGTATAAAAATTCGGAAATAATGGCGGACAGAAGTCCCATGCTTGGGATAACATTTTCCAGAAGAATAAGGATTACCCTTGCCTGTTTGAAGGTTTGTCTGTAGCAAACTGGCTCAAATTAAGATCCTACATCTGTAGGTTCAAGACAACGTCATCTAATATATGTATGACTAAGTTGAAGCTACTTTCTATGCTCTTCAGTCTGAGTTAAAGTCATGCTATCAGTCTGGTATAGTTCTGGTATTACTGGCATATTCTTTAGCTTTGAATTCCTATCCATGGCATCTTTGCATTCTGAAAGTGACGCTGAGCCGATTCACAAACTTACTGTATTCAGGTTGGTCTTTTAACACGAGTTAGCAAGAGCAACCCTAGCAGGGACTGTGAATGTCTGGCTACGTCCCAATTATCTCTCTTTTCTCACAAAAGTGTACACTGTTTACTTCCCGTCACTGATTTGAAAGGAAATGACAGGTATAAGAAATCCCCACAAGCCCATGTCCCAACAAATGTCCCACTGCTATTAGATTTGTGGGAAGTAGTGAACGAGAGATATATTATTAGGATGAACCTTCTAGTTCCCTCAAACCTATCCTGGTAACTACAGGGGACCATCCCCCAGCAGACCCAAATCCATCCTGCTCTTATTGGAGGAAGAGCGTGGAAAAAACATCCCTCCGTCGTCGGCGGACCCCATTTAAATTTCTCTTGAAGTGGTATTATTTTTTTCCTCACTTGCCAGTATTCATTTGGATCAGTGTGTTGGCATTCACCCCGCC